>NW_028254392.1:0-148815 GCF_964263255.1 Lissotriton vulgaris | reverse complement strand
CTGAGTTTCTCAAAAAGGGTTTCTTCACCCCGGGAAGTTAATTAAATACCATTTGGAGGCCATTTAATGTTCGAGCAAAAAACGGCTGATTTTCGACAAAAGAGATAACACCCCCCCATTACGTCATGCTTCAGAAATGTGGAAAATGGTCCGTTTTCAAATGTTTTATTTTTGAACGTCAGTTCACATTTGTAGGTGGATCATCAGTGTTAGAGCTAAAATTAGCATGTTTAAAGTGATTTTCATGCTTCCAGGGGCTCGGGAAGTTAATTAAATACCATTTGGAGGCATTTAATGTTCGAGCAAAATGGCTGATTTTCGACAAAAGAGATAACACCCCCCATTACGTCATGCTTCAGAAATGTGGAAAATGGTCCGTTTTCAAATGTTTTATTTTTGAACGTCAGTTCACATTTGTAGGTGGATCATCAGTGTTAGAGCTAAAATTAGCATGTTTAAAGTGATTTTCATGCTTCCAGGGGCCCAAAACACAAGATTTATGGAATGGTTAAAAAGTGCATGAAAATGGCCAATTTACTCACTCTGAGTTCTCAAAAAGGGTTTCTTCACCCCGGGAAGTGAAATAAATACCATTTGGAGGCATTTAATGTTCGAGCAAAAACAGCTGATTTTCGACAAAAGAGATAACACCCCCCCATTTACGTCATGCTTCAGAAATGTGGAAAATGGTCCGTTTTCAAATGTTTTATTTTTGAACGTCAGTTCACATTTGTAGGTGGATCATCAGTGTTAGAGCTAAAATTAGCATGTTTAAAGTGATTTTCATGCTTCCAGGGGCTCGGGAAGTTAATTAAATACCATTTGGAGGCATTTAATGTTCGAGCAAAAACGGCTGATTTTCGACAAAAGAGATAACCCCCCCCCATTACGTCATGCTTCAGAAATGTGGAAAATGGGTCCGTTTTCAAATGTTTTTATTTTTGAACGTCAGTTCACATTTGTAGGTGGATCATCAGTGTAGCTAAAATTAGCATGTTTAAAGTGATTTTCATGCTTCCAAGTTAATTAAATACCATTTGGAGGCATTTAATGTTCGAGCAAAAACGGCTGATTTTCGACAAAAGAGATAACACCCCCCCATTACGTCATGCTTCTTGAACGTCAGTTCACATTTGTAGGTGGATCATCAGTGTTAGAGCTAAAATTAGCATGTTTAAAGTGATTTTCATGCTTCCAGGGGCCCAAAACACAAGATTTATGGAATGGTTAAAAGTGCATGAAAATGGCCAATTTACTCACTCTGAGTTCTCAAAAAGGGTTTCTTCACCCCGGGAAGTTAATTAAATACCATTTGGAGGCATTTAATGTTCGAGCAAAAACGGCTGATTTTCGACAAAAGAGATAACACCCCCCCATTACGTCATGCTTCAGAAATGTGGAAAATGGTCCGTTTTCAAATGTTTTATTTTTGAACGTCAGTTCACATTTGTAGGTGGATCATCAGTGTTAGAGCTAAAATTAGCATGTTTAAAGTGATTTTCATGCTTCCAGGGGCTCGGGAAGTTAATTAAATACCATTTGGAGGCATTTAATGTTCGAGCAAAAACGGCTGATTTTCGACAAAAGAGATAACACCCCCCCATTACGTCATGCTTCAGAAATATGGAAAATGGTCCGTTTTCAAATGTTTTTATTTTTGAACGTCAGTTCACATTTGTAGGTGGATCATCAGTGTTAGAGCTAAAATTAGCATGTTTAAAGTGATTTTCATGCTTCCAGGGGCTCGGGAAGTTAATTAAATACCATTTGGAGGCATTTAATGTTCGAGCAAAAACGGCTGATTTTCGACAAAAGAGATAACACCCCCCCATTACGTCATGCTTCAGAAATGTGGAAAATGGTCCATTTTCAAATGTTTTATTTTTGAACGTCAGTTCACAATTTGTAGGTGGATCATCAGTGTTAGAGCTAAAATTAGCATGTTTAAAGTGATTTTCATGCTTCCAGGGGCCCAAAACACAAGATTTATGGAATGGTTAAAAGTGCATGAAAAATGGCCAATTTACTCACTCTGAGTTCTCAAAAAGGGTTTCTTCACCCCGGGAAGTTAATTAAAATACCATTTGGAAGGCATTTAATGTTCGAGCAAAAACGGCTGATTTTCGACAAAAGAGATAACACCCCCCCATTACGTCATGCTTCAGAAATGTGGAAAATGGTCCGTTTTCAAATGTTTTATTTTTGAACGTCAGTTCACATTTGTAGGTGGATCATCAGTGTTAGAGCTAAAATTAGCATGTTTAAAGTGATTTTCATGCTTCCAGGCTCGGGAAGTTAATTAAATACCATTTGGAGGCATTTAATGTTCGAGCAAAAACGGCTGATTTTCGACAAAAGAGATAAACACCCCCCCATTACGTCATGCTTCAGAAATGTGAAAATGGTCCGTTTTCAAATGTTTTATTTTTGAACGTCAGTTCACATTTGTAGGTGGATCATCAGTGTTAGAGCTAAAATTAGCATGTTTAAAGTGATTTTCATGCTTCCAGGGGCCCAAAACACAAGATTTATGGAATGGTTAAAAGTGCATAAAAATGGCCAATTTACTCACTCTGAGTTCTCAAAAAGGGTTTCTTCACCCCGGGAAGTTAAATTAAATACCATTTGGAGGCATTTAATGTTCGAGCAAAACGGCTGATTTTCGACAAAAGAGATAACACCCCCCCATTACGTCATGCTTCAGAAATGTGGAAAATGGTCCATTTTCAAATGTTTTATTTTTGAACGTCAGTTCACATTTGTAGGTGGATCATCAGTGTTAGAGCTAAAATTAGCATGTTTAAAGTGATTTTCATGCTTCCAGGGGCTCGGGAAGTTAATTAAATACCATTTGGAGGCATTTAATGTTCGAGCAAAAACGGCTGATTTTCGACAAAAGAGATAACACCCCCCCATTACGTCATGCTTCATAAATGTGGAAAATGGTCCTTTTTCAAATGTTTTATTTTTGAACGTCAGTTCACATTTGTAGGTGGATCATCAGTGTTAGAGCTAAAATTAGCATGTTAAAGTGATTTTCATGCTTCCAGGGGCTCGGGAAGTTAATTAAATACCATTTGGAGGCATTTAATGTTCGAGCAAAAACGGCTGATTTTCGACAAAAGAGATAACACCCCCCCATTACGTCATGCTTCAGAAATGTGGAAAATGGTCCGTTTTCAAATGTTTTATTTTTGAACGTCAGTTCACATTTGTAGGTGGATCATCAGTGTTAGAGCTAAAATTAGCATGTTTAAAGTGATTTCATGCTTCCAGGGGCCCAAAACACAAGATTAATGGAATGGTTAAAAGTGCATGAAAATGGCCAATTTACTCACTCTGAGTTCTCAAAAAGGGTTTCTTCACCCCGGGAAGTGAAATTAAATACCATTTGGAGGCATTTAATGTTCGAGCAAAAACGGCTGATTTTCGACAAAAGAGATAACACCCCCCCATTACGTCATGCTTCAGAAATGTGGAAAATGGTCAGTTTTCAAATGTTTTATTTTTGAACGTCAGTTCACATTTGTAGGTGGATCATCAGTGTTAGAGCTAAAATTAGCATGTTTAAAGTGATTTTCATGCTTCCAGGGGCCCAAAACACAAGATTTATGGAATGGTTAAAGTGCATGAAATGGCCATTTACTCACTCTGAGTTCTCAAAAAGGGTTTCTTCACCCGGGAAGTTAATTAAATACCATTTGGAGGCATTTAATGTTCGAGCAAAAACGGCTGATTTCGACAAAAGAGATAACACCCCCCCATTACGTCATGCTTCAGAAATGTGGAAAATGGTCCGTTTCCAAATGTTTTATTTTTGAACGTCAGTTCACATTTGTAGGTGGATCATCAGTGTTGGAGCTAAAATTAGCATGTTTAAAGTGATTTTCATGCTTCCAGGGGCTCGGGAAGTTAATTAAATACCATTTGGAGGCATTTAATGTTCGAGCAAAAACGGCTGATTTTCGACAAAAGAGATAACACCCCCCCATTACGTCATGCTTCAGAAATGTGGAAAAATGGTCCGTTTTCAAATGTTTTATTTTTGAACGTCAGTTCACATTTGTAGGTGGATCATCAGTGTTAGAGATAAAATTAGCATGTTTAAAAGTGATTTTCATGCTTCCAGGGGCCCAAAACACAAGATTTATGGAATGGTTAAAAGTGCATGAAAATGGCCAATTTACTCACTCTGAGTTCTCAAAAAGGGTTTCTTCACCCCGGGAAGTTAATTAAATACCATTTGGAGGCATTTAATGTTCGAGCAAAAACGGCTGATTTTCGACAAAAGAGATAACACCCCCCCATTACGTCATGCTTCAGAAATGTGGAAAATGGTCCGTTTTCAAATGTTTTATTTTTGAACGTCAGTTCACATTTGTAGGTGGATCATCAGTGTTAGAGCTAAAATTAGCATGTTTAAAGTGATTTTCATGCTTCCAGGGGCTCGGGAAGTTAATTAAATACCATTTGGAGGCATTTAATGTTCGAGCAAAAATGGCTGATTTTCGACAAAAGAGATAACACCCCCCCATTACGTCATGCTTCAGAAATGTGGAAAATGGTCCGTTTTCAAATGTTTATTTTTGAACGTCAGTTCACATTTGTAGGTGGATCATCAGTGTTAGAGCTAAAATTAGCATGTTTAAAGTGATTTTCATGCTTCCAGGGGCCCAAAACACAAGATTTATGGAATGGTTAAAAGTGCATGAAAATGGCCAATTTACTCACTCTGAGTTCTCAAAAAGGGTTTCTTCACCCCGGGAAGTGAAATAAATACCATTTGGAGGCATTTAATGTTCGAGCAAAAACGGCTGATTTTCGACAAAAGAGATAACACCCCCCCATACGTCATGCTTCAGAAATGTGGAAATGGTCCGTTTTCAAATGTTTTATTTTTGAACGTCAGTTCACATTTGTAGGTGGATCATCAGTGTTAGAGCTAAAATTAGCATGTTTAAAGTGATTTTCATGCTTCCAGGGGCTCGGGAAGTTAATTAAATACCATTTGGAGGCATTTAATGTTCGAGCAAAAACGGCTGATTTTCGACAAAAGAGATAACACCCCCCCCATTACGTCATGCTTCAGAAATGTGGAAAATGGTCCGTTTTCAAATGTTTTATTTTTGAACGTCAGTTCACATTTGTAGGTGGATCATCAGTGTTAGAGCTAAAATTAGCATGTTTAAAGTGATTTTCATGCTTCCAGGGGCTCGGGAAGTTAAATTAAATACCATTTGGAGGCATTTAATGTTCGAGCAAAAACGGCTGATTTTCGACAAAAGAGATAACACCCCCCCATTACGTCATGCTTCAGAAATGTGGGAAAATGGTCCGTTTTCAAATGTTTTATTTTTGAACGTCAGTTCACATTTGTAGGTGGATCATCAGTGTTAGAGCTAAAATTAGCATGTTTAAAGTGATTTTCATGCTTCCAGGGGCCCAAAACACAAGATTTATGGAATGGTTAAAAGTGCATGAAAATGGCCAATTTACTCACTCTGAGTTCTCAAAAAGGGTTTCTTCACCCCGGGAAGTTAATTAAATACCATTTGGAGGCATTTAATGTTCGAGCAAAAACGGCTGATTTTCGACAAAAGAGATAACACCCCCCCATTACGTCATGCTTCAGAAATGTGGAAAATGGTCCGTTTTCAAATGTTTTATTTTTGAACGTCAGTTCACATTTGTAGGTGGATCATCAGTGTTAGAGCTAAAATTAGCATGTTTAAGTGATTTTCATGCTTCCAGGGGCTCGGGAAGTTAATTAAATACCATTTGGAGGCATTTAATGTTCGAGCAAAAACTGCTGATTTTCGACAAAAGAGATAACACCCCCCCATTACGTCATGCTTCAGAAATGTGGAAAATGGTCCGTTTTCAAATGTTTTATTTTTGAACGTCAGTTCACATTTGTAGGTGGATCATCAGTGTTAGAGCTAAAATTAGCATGTTTAAAGTGATTTTCATGCTTCCAGGGGCTCGGGAAGTTAATTAAATACCATTTGGAGGCATTTAATGTTCGAGCAAAAACGGCTGATTTTCGACAAAAGAGATAACACCCCCCCATTACGTCATGCTTCAGAAATGTGGAAAATGGTCCGTTTTCAAATGTTTTATTTTTGAACGTCAGTTCACATTTGTAGGTGGATCATCAGTGTTAGAGCTAAAATTAGCATGTTTAAAGTGATTTTCATGCTTCCAGGGGCTCGGGAAGTTAATTAAATACCATTTGGAGGCATTTAATGTTCGAGCAAAAACGGCTGATTTTCGACAAAAGAGATAACACCCCCCCATTACGTCATGCTTCAGAAATGTGGAAAATGGTCCATTTTCAAATGTTTTATTTTTGAACGTCAGTTCACATTTGTAGGGTGGATCATCAGTGTTAGAGCTAAAATTAGCATGTTTAAAGTGATTTTCATGCTTCCAGGGGCCCAAAACACAAGATTTATGGAATGGTTAAAAGTGCATGAAAATGGCCAATTTACTCACTCTGAGTTCTCAAAAAGGGTTTCTTCACCCCGGGAAGTTAATTAAATACCATTTGGAGGCATTTAAATGTTCGAGCAAAAACGGCTGATTTTCGACAAAAGAGATAACACCCCCCCATTACGTCATGCTTCAGAAATGTGGAAAATGGTCCGTTTTCAAATGTTTTATTTTTGAACGTCAGTTCACATTTGTAGGTGGATCATCAGTGTTAGAGCTAAAATTAGCATGTTTAAAGTGATTTTCATGCTTCCAGGGGCTCGGGAAGTTAATTAAATACCATTTGGAGGCATTTAATGTTCGAGCAAAAACGGCTGATTTTCGACAAAAGAGATAACACCCCCCCATTACGTCATGCTTCAGAAATGTGGAAAATGGTCCGTTTTCAAATGTTTTATTTTTGAACGTCAGTTCACATTTGTAGGTGGATCATCAGTGTTAGAGCTAAAATTAGCATGTTTAAAGTGATTTTCATGCTTCCAGGGGCTCGGGAAGTGAATTAAATACCATTTGGAGGCATTTAATGTTCGAGCAAAAACGGCTGATTTTCGACAAAAAGAGATAACACCCCCCCATTACGTCATGCTTCAGAAATGTGGAAAATGGTCCGTTTTCAAATGTTTTATTTTTGAACGTCAGTTCACATTTGTAGGTGGATCACCAGTGTTAGAGCTAAAATTAGCATGTTTAAAGTGATTTTCATGCTTCCAGGGGCCCAAAACACAAGATTTATGGAATGGTTAAAAGTGCATGAAAAATGGCCAATTTACTCACTCTGAGTTCACAAAAAGGGTTTCTTCACCCCGGGAAGTTAATTAAATACCATTTGGAGGCAATTTAATGTTCGAGCAAAAACGGCTGATTTTCGACAAAAGAGATAACACCCCCCCATTACGTCATGCTTCAGAAATGTGGAAAATGGTCCGTTTTCAAATGTTTTATTTTTGAACGTCAGTTCACATTTGTAGGTGGATCATCAGTGTTAGAGCTAAAATTAGCATGTTTAAAGTGATTTTCATGCTTCCAGGGGCTCGGGAAGTTAATTAAATACCATTTGGAGGCATTTAATGTTCGAGCAAAAACGGCTGATTTTCGACAAAAGAGATAACACCCCCCCATTACGTCATGCTTCAGAAATGTGGAAAATGGTCCGTTTTCAAATGTTTTATTTTTGAACGTCAGTTCACATTTGTAGGTGGATCATCAGTGTTAGAGCTAAAATTAGCATGTTTAAAGTGATTTTCATGCTTCCAGGGGCTCGGGAAGTGAAATAAATACCATTTGGAGGCATTTAATGTTCGAGCAAAAACGGCTGATTTTCGACAAAAGAGATAACACCCCCCCATTACGTCATGCTTCAGAAATGTGGAAAATGGTCCGTTTTCAAATGTTTTATTTTTGAACGTCAGTTCACATTTGTAGGTGGATCATCAGTGTTAGAGCTAAAATTAGCATGTTTAAAGTGATTTTCATGCTTCCAGGGGCTCGGGAAGTTAATTAAATACCATTTGGAGGCATTTAATGTTCGAACAAAAACGGCTGATTTTCGACAAAAGAGATAACACCCCCCCATTACGTCATGCTTCAGAAATGTGTAAAATGGTCCGTTTTCAAATGTTTTATTTTTGAACGTCAGTTCACATTTGTAGGTGGATCATCAGTGTTAGAGCTAAAATTAGCATGTTTAAAGTGATTTTCATGCTTCCAGGGGCTCGGGAAGTTAATTAAATACCATTTGGAGGCATTTAATGTTCGAGCAAAAACGGCTGATTTTCGACAAAAGAGATAACACCCCCCCATTACGTCATGCTTCAGAAATGTGGAAAATGGTCCGTTTTCAAATGTTTTATTTTTGAACGTCAGTTCACATTTGTAGGTGGATCATCAGTGTTAGAGCTAAAATTAGCATGTTTAAAGTGATTTTCATGCTTCCAGGGGCCCAAAACACAAGATTCATGGAATGGTTAAAAGTGCATGAAAATGGCCAATTTACTCACTCTGAGATCTCAAAAAGGGTTTCTTCACCCCGGGAAGTTAATTAAATACCATTTGGAGGCATTTAATGTTCGAGCAAAAACGGCTGATTTTCGACAAAAGAGATAACACCCCCCCATTACGTCATGCTTCAGAAATGTGGAAAATGGTCCGTTTTCAAATGTTTTATTTTTGAACGTCAGTTCACATTTGTAGGTGGATCATCAGTGTTAGAGCTAAAATTAGCATGTTTAAAGTGATTTTCATGCTTCCAGGGGCTCGGGAAGTTAATTAAATACCATTTGGAGGCATTTAATGTTCGAGCAAAAACGGCTGATTTTCGACAAAAGAGATAACACCCCCCCATTACGTCATGCTTCAGAAATGTGGAAAATGGTCCGTTTTCAAATGTTTTATTTTTGAACGTCAGTTCACATTTGTAGGTGGATCATCAGTGTTAGAGCTAAAATTAGCATGTTTAAAGTGATTTTCATGCTTCCAGGGGCTCGGGAAGTTAATTAAATACCATTTGGAGGCATTTAATGTTCGAGCAAAAACGGCTGATTTTTGACAAAAGAGATAACACCCCCCCATTACGTCATGCTTCAGAAATGTGGAAAATGGTCCGTTTTCAAATGTTTTATTTTTGAACGTCAGTTCACATTTGTAGGTGGATCATCAGTGTTAGAGCTAAAATTAGCATGTTTAAAGTGATTTTCATGCTTCCAGGGGCTCGGGAAGTTAATTAAATACCATTTGGAGGCATTTAATGTTCGAGCAAAAACGGCTGATTTTCGACAAAAGAGATAACACCCCCCCCATTACGTCATGCTTCAGAAATGTGGAAAATGGTCCATTTTCAAATGTTTTATTTTTGAACGTCAGTTCACATTTGTAGGTGGATCATCAGTGTTAGAGCTAAAATTAGCATGTTTAAAGTGATTTTCATGCTTCCAGGGGCCCAAAACACAAGATTTATGGAATGGTTAAAAGTGCATGAAAATGGCCAATTTACTCACTCTGAGTTCTCAAAAAGGGTTTCTTCACCGCGGGAAGTTAATTAAATACCATTTGGAGGCATTTAATGTTCGAGCAAAAACGGCTGATTTTCGACAAAAGAGATAACACCCCCCCATTACGTCATGCTTCAGAAATGTGGAAAATGGTCCGTTTTCAAATGTTTTATTTTTGAACGTCAGTTCACATTTGTAGGTGGATCATCAGTGTTAGAGCTAAAATTAGCATGTTTAAAGTGATTTTCATGCTTCCAGGGGCTCGGGAAGTTAATTAAATACCATTTGGAGGCATTTAATGTTCGAGCAAAAACGGCTGATTTTTGACAAAAGAGATAACACCCCCCCATTACGTCATGCTTCAGAAATGTGGAAAATGGTCCGTTTTCAAATGTTTTATTTTTGAACGTCAGTTCACATTTGTAGGTGGATCATCAGTGTTAGAGCTAAAATTAGCATGTTTAAAGTGATTTTCATGCTTCCAGGGGCTCGGGAAGTTAATTAAATACCATTTGGAGGCATTTAATGTTCGAGCAAAAACGGCTGATTTTCGACAAAAGAGATAACACCCCCCCATTACGTCATGCTTCAGAAATGTGGAAAATGGTCCATTTTCAAATGTTTTATTTTTGAACGTCAGTTCACATTTGTAGGTGGATCATCAGTGTTAGAGCTAAAATTAGCATGTTTAAAGTGATTTTCATGCTTCCAGGGGCCCAAAACACAAGATTTATGGAATGGTTAAAAGTGCATGAAAATGGCCAATTTACTCACTCTGAGTTCTCAAAAAGGGTTTCTTCACCCCGGGAAGTTAATTAAATACCATTTGGAGGCATTTAATGTTCGAGCAAAAACGGCTGATTTTCGACAAAAGAGATAACACCCCCCCATTACGTCATGCTTCAGAAATGTGGAAAATGGTCCGTTTTCAAATGTTTTATTTTTGAACGTCAGTTCACATTTGTAGGTGGATCATCAGTGTTAGAGCTAAAATTAGCATGTTTAAAGTGATTTTCATGCTTCCAGGGGCTCGGGAAGTTAATTAAATACCATTTGGAGGCATTTAATGTTCGAGCAAAAACGGCTGATTTTCGACAAAAGAGATAACACCCCCCCATTACGTCATGCTTCAGAAATGTGGAAAATGGTCCGTTTTCAAATGTTTTATTTTTGAACGTCAGTTCACATTTGTAGGTGGATCATCAGTGTTAGAGCTAAAATTAGCATGTTTAAAGTGATTTTCATGCTTCCAGGGGCTCGGGAAGTGAAATAAATACCATTTGGAGGCATTTAATGTTCGAGCAAAAACGGCTGATTTTCGACAAAAGAGATAACACCCCCCCATTACGTCATGCTTCAGAAATGTGGAAAATGGTCCGTTTTCAAATGTTTTATTTTTGAACGTCAGTTCACATTTGTAGGTGGATCACCAGTGTTAGAGCTAAAATTAGCATGTTTAAAGTGATTTTCATGCTTCCAGGGGCCCAAAACACAAGATTTATGGAATGGTTAAAAGTGCATGAAAATGGCCAATTTACTCACTCTGAGTTCACAAAAAGGGTTTCTTCACCCCGGGAAGTTAATTAAATACCATTTGGAGGCATTTAATGTTCGAGCAAAAACGGCTGATTTTCGACAAAAGAGATAACACCCCCCCATTACGTCATGCTTCAGAAATGTGGAAAATGGTCCGTTTTCAAATGTTTTATTTTTGAACGTCAGTTCACATTTGTAGGTGGATCATCAGTGTTAGAGCTAAAATTAGCATGTTTAAAGTGATTTTCATGCTTCCAGGGGCTCGGGAAGTGAAATAAATACCATTTGGAGGCATTTAATGTTCGAGCAAAAACGGCTGATTTTCGACAAAAGAGATAACACCCCCCCATTACGTCATGCTTCAGAAATGTGGAAAATGGTCCGTTTTCAAATGTTTTATTTTTGAACGTCAGTTCACATTTGTAGGTGGATCATCAGTGTTAGAGCTAAAATTAGCATGTTTAAAGTGATTTTCATGCTTCCAGGGGCTCGGGAAGTTAATTAAATACCATTTGGAGGCATTTAATGTTCGAACAAAAACGGCTGATTTTCGACAAAAGAGATAACACCCCCCCATTACGTCATGCTTCAGAAATGTGGAAAATGGTCCGTTTTCAAATGTTTTATTTTTGAACGTCAGTTCACATTTGTAGGTGGATCATCAGTGTTAGAGCTAAAATTAGCATGTTTAAAGTGATTTTCATGCTTCCAGGGGCTCGGGAAGTTAATTAAATACCATTTGGAGGCATTTAATGTTCGAGCAAAAACGGCTGATTTTCGACAAAAGAGATAACACCCCCCCATTACGTCATGCTTCAGAAATGTGGAAAATGGTCCGTTTTCAAATGTTTTATTTTTGAACGTCAGTTCACATTTGTAGGTGGATCATCAGTGTTAGAGCTAAAATTAGCATGTTTAAAGTGATTTTCATGCTTCCAGGGGCCCAAAACACAAGATTCATGGAATGGTTAAAAGTGCATGAAAATGGCCAATTTACTCACTCTGAGTTCTCAAAAAGGGTTTCTTCACCCCGGGAAGTTAATTAAATACCATTTGGAGGCATTTAATGTTCGAGCAAAAACGGCTGATTTTCGACCAAAGAGATAACACCCCCCCCCATTACGTCATGCTTCAGAAATGTGGAAAATGGTCCGTTTTCAAATGTTTTATTTTTGAACGTCAGTTCACATTTGTAGGTGGATCATCAGTGTTAGAGCTAAAATTAGCATGTTTAAAGTGATTTTCATGCTTCCAGGGGCTCGGGAAGTTAATTAAATACCATTTGGAGGCATTTAATGTTCGAGCAAAAACGGCTGATTTTCGACAAAAGAGATAACACCCCCCCCATTACGTCATGCTTCAGAAATGTGGAAAATGAACCGTTTTCAAATGTTTTATTTTTGAACGTCAGTTCACATTTTGTAGGTGGATCATCAGTGTTAGAGCTAAAATTAGCATGTTTAAAGTGATTTTCATGCTTCCAGGGGCTCGGGAAGTTAATTAAATACCATTTGGAGGCATTTAATGTTCGAGCAAAAACGGCTGATTTTCGACAAAAGAGATAACACCCCCCCCATTACGTCATGCTTCAGAAATGTGGAAAATGGTCCGTTTTCAAATGTTTTATTTTTGAACGTCAGTTCACATTTGTAGGTGGATCATCAGTGTTAGAGCTAAAATTAGCATGTTTAAAGTGATTTTCATGCTTCCAGGGGCCCAAAACACAAGATTAATGGAATGGTTAAAAGTGCATGAAAATGGCCAATTTACTCACTCTGAGTTCTCAAAAAGGGTTTCTTCACCCCGGGAAGTGAAATAAATACCATTTGGAGGCATTTAATGTTCGAGCAAAAACGGCTGATTTTCGACAAAAGAGATAACACCCCCCCATTACGTCATGCTTCAGAAATGTGGAAAATGGTCCGTTTTCAAATGTTTTATTTTTGAACGTCAGTTCACATTTGTAGGTGGATCATCAGTGTTAGAGCTAAAATTAGCATGTTTAAAGTGATTTTCATGCTTCCAGGGGCCCAAAACACAAGATTTATGGAATGGTTAAAAGTGCATGAAAATGGCCAATTTACTCACTCTGAGTTCTCAAAAAGGGTTTCTTCACCCCGGGAAGTTAATTAAATACCATTTGGAGGCATTTAATGTTCGAGCAAAAACGGCTGATTTTCGACAAAAGAGATAACACCCCCCCATTACGTCATGCTTCAGAAATGTGGAAAATGGTCCGTTTTCAAATGTTTTATTTTTGAACGTCAGTTCACATTTGTAGGTGGATCATCAGTGTTAGAGCTAAAATTAGCATGTTTAAAGTGATTTTCATGCTTCCAGGGGCTCGGGAAGTTAATTAAATACCATTTGGAGGCATTTAATGTTCGAGCAAAAACGGCTGATTTTCGACAAAAGAGATAACACCCCCCCATTACGTCATGCTTCAGAAATGTGGAAAATGGTCCGTTTTCAAATGTTTTATTTTTGAACGTCAGTTCACATTTGTAGGTGGATCATCAGTGTTAGAGCTAAAATTAGCATGTTTAAAGTGATTTTCATGCTTCCAGGGGCCCAAAACACAAGATTTATGGAATGGTTAAAAGTGAATGAAAATGGCCAATTTACTCACTCTGAGTTCTCAAAAAGGGTTTCTTCACCCCGGGAAGTTAATTAAATACCATTTGGAGGCATTTAATGTTCGAGCAAAAACGGCTGATTTTCGACAAAAGAGATAACACCCCCCCATTACGTCATGCTTCAGAAATGTGGAAAATGGTCCGTTTCCAAATGTTTTATTTTTGAACGTCAGTTCACATTTGTAGGTGGATCATCAGTGTTGGAGCTAAAATTAGCATGTTTAAAGTGATTTTCATGCTTCCAGGGGCTCGGGAAGTTAATTAAATACCATTTGGAGGCATTTAATGTTCGAGCAAAAACGGCTGATTTTCGACAAAAGAGATAACACCCCCCCATTACGTCATGCTTCAGAAATGTGGAAAATGGTCCGTTTTCAAATGTTTTATTTTTGAACGTCAGTTCACATTTGTAGGTGGATCATCAGTGTTAGAGATAAAATTAGCATGTTTAAAGTTATTTTCATGCTTCCAGGGGCCCAAAACACAAGATTTATGGAATGGTTAAAAGTGCATGAAAATGGCCAATTTACTCACTCTGAGTTCTCAAAAAGGGTTTCTTCACCCCGGGAAGTTAATTAAATACCATTTGGAGGCATTTAATGTTCGAGCAAAAACGGCTGATTTTCGACAAAAGAGATAACACCCCCCCATTACGTCATGCTTCAGAAATGTGGAAAATGGTCCGTTTTCAAATGTTTTATTTTTGAACGTCAGTTCACATTTGTAGGTGGATCATCAGTGTTAGAGCTAAAATTAGCATGTTTAAAGTGATTTTCATGCTTCCAGGGGCTCGGGAAGTTAATTAAATACCATTTGGAGGCATTTAATGTTCGAGCAAAAATGGCTGATTTTCGACAAAAGAGATAACACCCCCCCATTACGTCATGCTTCAGAAATGTGGAAAATGGTCCGTTTTCAAATGTTTTATTTTTGAACGTCAGTTCACATTTGTAGGTGGATCATCAGTGTTAGAGCTAAAATTAGCATGTTTAAAGTGATTTTCATGCTTCCAGGGGCCCAAAACACAAGATTTATGGAATGGTTAAAAGTGCATGAAAATGGCCAATTTACTCACTCTGAGTTCTCAAAAAGGGTTTCTTCACCCCGGGAAGTGAAATAAATACCATTTGGAGGCATTTAATGTTCGAGCAAAAACGGCTGATTTTCGACAAAAGAGATAACACCCCCCCATTACGTCATGCTTCAGAAATGTGGAAAATGGTCCGTTTTCAAATGTTTTATTTTTGAACGTCAGTTCACATTTGTAGGTGGATCATCAGTGTTAGAGCTAAAATTAGCATGTTTAAAGTGATTTTCATGCTTTCAGGGGCTCGGGAAGTTAATTAAATACCATTTGGAGGCATTTAATGTTCGAGCAAAAACGGCTGATTTTCGACAAAAGAGATAACACCCCCCCCATTACGTCATGCTTCAGAAATGTGGAAAATGGTCCGTTTTCAAATGTTTTATTTTTGAACGTCAGTTCACATTTGTAGGTGGATCATCAGTGTTAGAGCTAAAATTAGCATGTTTAAAGTGATTTTCATGCTTCCAGGGGCTCGGGAAGTTAATTAAATACCATTTGGAGGCATTTAATGTTCGAGCAAAAACGGCTGATTTTCGACAAAAGAGATAACACCCCCCCATTACGTCATGCTTCAGAAATGTGGAAAATGGTCCGTTTTCAAATGTTTTATTTTTGAACGTCAGTTCACATTTGTAGGTGGATCATCAGTGTTAGAGCTAAAATTAGCATGTTTAAAGTGATTTTCATGCTTCCAGGGGCCCAAAACACAAGATTTATGGAATGGTTAAAAGTGCATGAAAATGGCCAATTTACTCACTCTGAGTTCTCAAAAAGGGTTTCTTCACCCCGGGAAGTTAATTAAATACCATTTGGAGGCATTTAATGTTCGAGCAAAAACGGCTGATTTTCGACAAAAGAGATAACACCCCCCCCATTACGTCATGCTTCAGAAATGTGGAAAATGGTCCGTTTTCAAATGTTTTATTTTTGAACGTCAGTTCACATTTGTAGGTGGATCATCAGTGTTAGAGCTAAAATTAGCATGTTTAAAGTGATTTTCATGCTTCCAGGGGCTCGGGAAGTTAATTAAATACCATTTGGAGGCATTTAATGTTCGAGCAAAAACGGCTGATTTTCGACAAAAGAGATAACACCCCCCCATTACGTCATGCTTCAGAAATGTGGAAAATGGTCCGTTTTCAAATGTTTTATTTTTGAACGTCAGTTCACATTTGTAGGTGGCTCATCAGTGTTAGAGCTAAAATTAGCATGTTTAAAGTGATTTTCATGCTTCCAGGGGCTCGGGAAGTTAATTAAATACCATTTGGAGGCATTTAATGTTCGAGCAAAAACGGCTGATTTTCGACAAAAGAGATAACACCCCCCCATTACGTCATGCTTCAGAAATGTGGAAAATGGTCCGTTTTCAAATGTTTTATTTTTGAACGTCAGTTCACATTTGTAGGTGGATCATCAGTGTTAGAGCTAAAATTAGCATGTTTAAAGTGATTTTCATGCTTCCAGGGGCCCAAAACACAAGATTTATGGAATGGTTAAAAGTGCATGAAAATGGCCAATTTACTCACTCTGAGTTCTCAAAAAGGGTTTCTTCACCCCGGGAAGTTAATTAAATACCATTTGGAGGCATTTAATGTTCGAGCAAAAACGGCTGATTTTCGACAAAAGAGATAACACCCCCCCATTACGTCATGCTTCAGAAATGTGGAAAATGGTCCGTTTTCAAATGTTTTATTTTTGAACGTCAGTTCACATTTGTAGGTGGATCATCAGTGTTAGAGCTAAAATTAGCATGTTTAAAGTGATTTTCATGCTTCCAGGGGCTCGGGAAGTTAATTAAATACCATTTGGAGGCATTTAATGTTCGAGCAAAAACGGCTGATTTTCGACAAAAGAGATAACACCCCCCCATTACGTCATGCTTCAGAAATGTGGAAAATGGTCCGTTTTCAAATGTTTTATTTTTGAATGTCAGTTCACATTTGTAGGTGGATCATCAGTGTTAGAGCTAAAATTAGCATGTTTAAAGTGATTTTCATGCTTCCAGGGGCTCGGGAAGTTAATTAAATACCATTTGGAGGCATTTAATGTTCGAGCAAAAATGGCTGATTTTCGACAAAAGAGATAACACCCCCCCATTACGTCATGCTTCAGAAATGTGGAAAATGGTCCGTTTTCAAATGTTTTATTTTTGAACGTCAGTTCACATTTGTAGGTGGATCATCAGTGTTAGAGCTAAAATTAGCATGTTTAAAGTGATTTTCATGCTTCCAGGGGCCGAAAACACAAGATTTATGGAATGGTTAAAAGTGCATGAAAATGGCCAATTTACTCACTCTGAGTTCTCAAAAAGGGTTTCTTCACCCCGGGAAGTTAATTAAATACCATTTGGAGGCATTTAATGTTCGAGCAAAAACGGCTGATTTTCGACAAAAGAGATAACACCCCCCCATTACGTCATGCTTCAGAAATGTGGAAAATGGTCCGTTTTCAAATGTTTTATTTTTGAACGTCAGTTCACATTTGTAGGTGGATCATCAGTGTTAGAGCTAAAATTAGCATGTTTAAAGTGATTTTCATGCTTCCAGGGGCCCAAAACACAAGATTTATGGAATGGTTAAAAGTGCATGAAAATGGCCAATTTACTCACTCTGAGTTCTCAAAAAGGGTTTCTTCACCCCGGGAAGTTAATTAAATACCATTTGGAGGCATTTAATGTTCGAGCAAAAACGGCTGATTTTCGACAAAAGAGATAACACCCCCCCATTACGTCATGCTTCAGAAATGTGGAAAATGGTCCGTTTTCAAATGTTTTATTTTTGAACGTCAGTTCACATTTGTAGGTGGATCATCAGTGTTAGAGCTAAAATGAGCATGTTTAAAGTGATTTTCATGCTTCCAGGGGCTCGGGAAGTTAATTAAATACCATTTGGAGGCATTTAATGTTCGAGCAAAAACGGCTGATTTTCGACAAAAGAGATAACACCCCCCATTACGTCATGCTTCAGAAATGTGGAAAATGGTCCGTTTTCAAATGTTTTATTTTTGAACGTCAGTTCACATTTGTAGGTGGATCATCAGTGTTAGAGCTAAAATTAGCATGTTTAAAGTGATTTTCATGCTTCCAGGGGCTCGGGAAGTGAAATAAATACCATTTGGAGGCATTTAATGTTCGAGCAAAAACGGCTGATTTTCGACAAAAGAGATAACACCCCCCCATTACGTCATGCTTCAGAAATGTGGAAAATGGTCCGTTTTCAAATGTTTTATTTTTGAACGTCAGTTCACATTTGTAGGTGGATCATCAGTGTTAGAGCTAAAATTAGCATATTTAAAGTGATTTTCATGCTTCCAGGGGCCCAAAACACAAGATTTATGGAATGGTTAAAAGTGCATGAAAATGGCCAATTTACTCACTCTGAGTTCACAAAAAGGGTTTCTTCACCCCGGGAAGTTAATTAAATACCATTTGGAGGCATTTAATGTTCGAGCAAAAACGGCTGATTTTCGACAAAAGAGATAACACCCCCCCATTACGTCATGCTTCAGAAATGTGGAAAATGGTCCGTTTTCAAATGTTTTATTTTTGAACGTCAGTTCACATTTGTAGGTGGATCATCAGTGTTAGAGCTAAAATTAGCATGTTTAAAGTGATTTTCATGCTTCCAGGGGCTCGGGAAGTGAAATAAATACCATTTGGAGGCATTTAATGTTCGAGCAAAAACGGCTGATTTTCGACAAAAGAGATAACACCCCCCCATTACGTCATGCTTCAGAAATGTGGAAAATGGTCCGTTTTCAAATGTTTTATTTTTGAACGTCAGTTCACATTTGTAGGTGGATCATCAGTGTTAGAGCTAAAATTAGCATGTTTAAAGTGATTTTCATGCTTCCAGGGGCTCGGGAAGTTAATTAAATACCATTTGGAGGCATTTAATGTTCGAGCAAAAACGGCTGATTTTCGACAAAAGAGATAACACCCCCCCATTACGTCATGCTTCAGAAATGTGGAAAATGGTCCGTTTTCAAATGTTTTATTTTTGAACGTCAGTTCACATTTGTAGGTGGATCATCAGTGTTAGAGCTAAAATTAGCATGTTTAAAGTGATTTTCATGCTTCCAGGGGCCCAAAACACAAGATTTATGGAATGGTTAAAAGTGCATGAAAATGGCCAATTTACTCACTCTGAGTTCTCAAAAAGGGTTTCTTCACCCCGGGAAGTTAATTAAATACCATTTGGAGGCATTTAATGTTCGAGCAAAAACGGCTGATTTTCGACAAAAGAGATAACACCCCCCCATTACGTCATGCTTCAGAAATGTGGAAAATGGTCCGTTTTCAAATGTTTTATTTTTGAACGTCAGTTCACATTTGTAGGTGGATCATCAGTGTTAGAGCTAAAATTAGCATGTTTAAAGTGATTTTCATGCTTCCAGGGGCTCGGGAAGTTAATTTATTTATTTATTTATTTATTTTTAGAGTTTTCTATAGCGCAAACTTGAACCGATTAGGTTATCAGAGCGCTTTACATAGCACAAGTTTTGTTACATGTTAACACAGCAGTTTACATAGAATCAGTTACGTTGCACATTTCAGTAACTTGAACCGAATAGGTTATCAAAGCGCTTTAAATAAGACAGTATTCGATGTCCAGTGCCCTCCTCCGCCGTGTAGCGGGGGACCACTTCAAGCCCTTCGAAGTCGTCGAGCTGTCGGGACTAAGCTCCTGGAATGTCCAGTGCCCTCCTCCACCGTGTAGTGGGGGACCTCTTCCAGCCCTTCGAAATCGTCGACCTGTCGGGACTAGGCTCCTGGAATTTCAGCTGTCCCTTTACAACTACTTTGTTGAGTGAGTGAGTCAACCAGAGGGTACGGGATAGGTTTGGAGGGGAGGTGGGTGAGGGGTGAATGGGGTGTGCGGCGAGAGGTCATCGTGAGGTAGATGGAGGAGGTGGGGGCGACCGACCGAGGAGAATGGCTGACCAGGGAGTCCGTATGCAGGTGGGAGAGTGGGCTGGTGATCGAGGAGGTGCGCGCTGTGTTGATGTACGGGAGGGTGATAGGGAGAAGGGGTCTTTTGGGCGGGAGGTGTGTGTATGAGGTGGGGAGGGGGTGGGTGGTGTGAGTGATGGCATAGGAGGTGGGTGGGTGGGTCAGGGTGTGTGCTGGATGGCATAGAGGGTAGGTGGGTGGGTCAGGGTGTGTGCTGGATGGCATAGAGGGTAGGTGGGTGGGTCAGGGTGTGTGCTGGGAACTGATAGTCGAGATGGGGGTGCCGGAAGGATAGTGGGGGCTGAGAGTAGGATGGGAGATGGGATTGGGAGCGGCCACGTTGTGGGGAAGGGGATTATACCTATTCATTACGAATGTTCAGAGTAAAGCTAGTAGGGAGACATCGCTTCATATGAGGTAGTATTCCGTGCATCACACATGTTCAGAATATAGTTAAAAGTAGAATGATACAAGACATGAATCAAAATTAGAATCATAGAATCGAAAATGTCATTAGTTAGCACCCAACATATATGAGGTAGCAATCTGTGCATTACAAATGTTCAGTATATGTAATGTTCATATATGAGGTAGCAATCTGTGCATTACAAATGTTCAGAATATAGGTAGAAATATATACTGCAATAATAGGCAGAGATTCTTTCATAAATGAGGTAGCAATCAGAATATATACTGCAATAATAGGCAGAGATTCTTACAAAAGTGAGGTAGCAATCAGAATCAGTGCATTACAGAAGTTTAAAATACAGTGCTTTCATATATAGGGTAGCAATCTGCATTACAAGTATTCAGAATCTAGGTAGAATTATAATACTGTAACAATGGGCATTCTTTCATGTATGCGGTAGCAGTTAGAATCAGTGCATTACAGTAGTTTAACATACAGGTAGAGGAATAGTACTGCACTAATCAGCAAAACATCCTTTCCCGAGATGTAGTAAACACCTAACTGGGCACAGCAGATAGTTGAGATTAGTCTAAAAAGCTAGGTTCTTAGTGCCTGATCAGCTAATGAAAATGAAAATGATGCCCACCCAAGAGAGACTAGTCAGAAATGGCCGCCGCAAAGCTGGGTTAGAAACAATAGTCCTCCGTTACCTTCCCCTTCGTGAGTGCAGTGGAGGTGGGGAAATTAGTCCTCTGTCTGTTGCTGTTGCTACGAGCAGGGGGAAGGAATTTCACTTCCTCTCTAAACCAGCAATGCTCCAGCTTGCTGGATGGAACGCCCATCTCTGTGTGGGGGAGTCAATCTGTGGAGCCTCGTGGACAGAGGTACCGGTGAGGATTTATTATTACAGTTTTATGGCTCCCGCCATTTTAAACAAAGGTGGTATTTTAAGTTTTGCAGGCGGGAAGGAGAAAATAAGTAAATACCTTAAGTCTCTGTGTCCCTTTTGAGTCTGCCATCAGTATTTTTCCGGAGCATTGAATTAGACCATAACGTGTCTCAGACTCTTCCGAATGCCTAAATGTGAAAGTAGTGTGTAATTAATCCCCCAAAGCTTAGATCATGGCTCCAGGTCTTGTTAACGTGCGGGCAGTGCAGGTAATTAGCCGGCATCCAGCAGAGCCGAGGGGGGCAGGCTCCGGTCTTCTGTTGCATCTGCTGCTTTTGTTGGTTGTTGGTCACAGTGCTGCCTTCAGTCGCTCACCTGGGGACCTCCTCCGGTCAGGTCTCTCCCCAGAGCCTGTGTTCTGTCTCCGGTGTTGCGGTGCGGGGGGGTGGGGGGTGGGGGGTGGGGGGGGAATGCCAAGTCCCTTTTGCACACCCGGTGTCCTCCACCGTGGCCTGGTCGGGAGGGGGGGGGAGGGGGCACTTTGCAATCCTCCGGTGTCGTTGTAGGTCGTTTGTTGTTGCGCAGCCGGCTTCACTCAGCCATCAGGGAAAAACACTCCCGAGTTTCAGCTGTGGTGGAGCGGGCGGGCGGAGCCGGCTCCGCAGGTTCACGGGCAGGCTCACGGAGCTTTAGCCGCCTCTACGAGGGGGTATGGAGGGCTACTCTCCTAAGCTCCTATGCTGCCGAGTATGCCTCTAGGTCTCCAGTGCTGCTGAGGGGTGATTCTGCATTCGCGCCACTGTAAGGGGGGGGGGGGGCTCTCCCAGCCCTTCGGTGTCTTCGGGGGGGGGGGGGCTCTCCCAGCCCTTCGGTGTCTTCGGGGGGGGGGGGCTCTCCCAGCCCTTCGGTGTCTTCGGGGGGGTGGGGGGGGCTCTCCCAGCCCTTCGGTGTCTTCGGGGGGAGGGGGGGACCTCTCCCAGCCCTTCGGTGTCTTCGAGCAGTCTCCCAGCGCTTTCGCCGCCACTGCTACGCGCCGGGGGTGCCCTCTTATGCCGCCTTGGCTCTGAAGCTGGGCTGGAGGCAGGATGGTCCGCAGCGTCGGCTCGGCAGGCTCCCGGGGCGTAAGTCCGCTCACAGGGCTTTTCAGGCTCCAGATCCGGTCCGTAGGCGATCCCGTATACGTTCCGTTACTCTTTCTGCTTTCTTTCCGTCGTGTTGGTGGGTGCTAACAGGGATAAATCCCAACTGGGATCCCAAGCACTGGGAGCTCCTCACAGGAGCTCCTACCTGGCGGCCATCTTTAGTTGTTCAAATACCATTTGGAGGCATTTAATGTTCGAGCAAAAACGGCTGATTTTCGACAAAAGAGATAACACCCCCCCATTACGTCATGCTTCAGAAATGTGGAAAATGGTCCGTTTTCAAATGTTTTATTTTTGAACGTCAGTTCACATTTGTAGGTGGATCATCAGTGTTAGAGCTAAAATTAGCATGTTTAAAGTGATTTTCATGCTTCCAGGGGCTCGGGAAGTTAATTAAATACCATTTGGAGGCATTTAATGTTCGAGCAAAAACGGCTGATTTTCGACAAAAGAGATAACACCCCCCCATTACGTCATGCTTCAGAAATGTGGAAAATGGTCCGTTTTCAAATGTTTTATTTTTGAACGTCAGTTCACATTTGTAGGTGGATCATCAGTGTTAGAGCTAAAATTAGCATGTTTAAAGTGATTTTCATGCTTCCAGGGGCCCAAAACACAAGATTTATGGAATGGTTAAAAGTGCATGAAAATGGCCAATTTACTCACTCTGAGTTCTCAAAAAGGGTTTCTTCACCCCGGGAAGTTAATTAAATACCATTTGGAGGCATTTAATGTTCGAGCAAAAACGGCTGATTTTCGACAAAAGAGATAACACCCCCCCATTACGTCATGCTTCAGAAATGTGGAAAATGGTCCGTTTTCAAATGTTTTATTTTTGAACGTCAGTTCACATTTGTAGGTGGATCATCAGTGTTGGAGCTAAAATTAGCATGTTTAAAGTGATTTTCATGCTTCCAGGGGCTCGGGAAGTTAATTAAATACCATTTGGAGGCATTTAATGTTCGAGCAAAAACGGCTGATTTTCGACAAAAGAGATAACACCCCCCCATTACGTCATGCTTCAGAAATGTGGAAAATGGTCCGTTTTCAAATGTTTTATTTTTGAACGTCAGTTCACATTTGTAGGTGGATCATCAGTGTTAGAGCTAAAATTAGCATGTTTAAAGTGATTTTCATGCTTCCAGGGGCTCGGGAAGTTAATTAAATACCATTTGGAGGCATTTAATGTTCGAGCAAAAACGGCTGATTTTCGACAAAAGAGATAACACCCCCCCATTACGTCATGCTTCAGAAATGTGGAAAATGGTCAGTTTTCAAATGTTTTATTTTTGAACGTCAGTTCACATTTGTAGGTGGATCATCAGTGTTAGAGCTAAAATTAGCATGTTTAAAGTGATTTTCATGCTTCCAGGGGCCCAAAACACAAGATTTATGGAATGGTTAAAAGTGCATGAAAATGGCCAATTTACTCACTCTGAGTTCTCAAAAAGGGTTTCTTCACCCCGGGAAGTTAATTAAATACCATTTGGAGGCATTTAATGTTCGAGCAAAAACGGCTGACTTTCGACAAAAGAGATAACACCCCCCATTACGTCATGCTTCAGAAATGTGGAAAATGGTCCGTTTTCAAATGTTTTATTTTTGAACGTCAGTTCACATTTGTAGGTGGATCATCAGTGTTAGAGCTAAAATTAGCATGTTTAAAGTGATTTTCATGCTTCCAGGGGCTCGGGAAGTTAAATAATACCATTTGGAGGCATTTAATGTTCGAGCAAAAACGGCTGATTTTCGACAAAAGAGATAACACCCCCCCATTACGTCATGCTTCAGAAATGTGGAAAATGGTCCGTTTTCAAATGTTTTATTTTTGAACGTCAGTTCACATTTGTAGGTGGATCATCAGTGTTAGAGCTAAAATTAACATGTTTAAAGTGATTTTCAAGCTTCCAGGGGCTCGGGAAGTTAATTAAATACCATTTGGAGGCATTTAATGTTCGAGCAAAAACGGCTGATTTTCGACAAAAGAGATAACACCCCCCCATTACGTCATGCTTCAGAAATGTGGAAAATGGTCAGTTTTCAAATGTTTTATTTTTGAACGTCAGTTCACATTTGTAGGTGGATCATCAGTGTTAGAGCTAAAATTAGCATGTTTAAAGTGATTTTCATGCTTCCAGGGGCTCGGGAAGTTAATTAAATACCATTTGGAGGCATTTAATGTTCGAGCAAAAACGGCTGATTTTCGACAAAAGAGATAACACCCCCCCCATTACGTCATGCTTCAGAAATGTGGAAAATGGTCCGTTTTCAAATGTTTTATTTTTGAACGTCAGTTCACATTTGTAGGTGGATCATCAGTGTTAGAGCTAAAATTAGCATGTTTAAAGTGATTTTCATGGTTCCAGGGGCCCAAAACACAAGATTTATGGAATGGTTAAAAGTGCATGAAAATGGCCAATTTACTCACTCTGAGTTCTTAAAAAGGGTTTCTTCACCCCGGGAAGTTAATTAAATACCATTTGGAGGCATTTAATGTTCGAGCAAAAACGGCTGATTTTCGACAAAAGAGATAACACCCCCCCATTACGTCATGCTTCAGAAATGTGGAAAATGGTCCGTTTTCAAATGTTTTATTTTTGAACGTCAGTTCACATTTGTAGGTGGATCATCAGTGTTAGAGCTAAAATTAGCATGTTTAAAGTGATTTTCATGCTTCCAGGGGCTCGGGAAGTTAATTAAATACCATTTGGAGGCATTTAATGTTCGAGCAAAAACGGCTGATTTTCGACAAAAGAGATAACACCCCCCCCATTACGTCATGCTTCAGAAATGTGGAAAATGGTCCGTTTTCAAATGTTTTATTTTTGAACGTCAGTTCACATTTGTAGGTGGATCATCAGTGTTAGAGCTAAAATTAGCATGTTTAAAGTGATTTTCATGCTTCCAGGGGCCCAAAACACAAGATTTATGGAATGGTTAAAAGTGCATGAAAATGGCCAATTTACTCACTCTGAGTTCTCAAAAAGGGTTTCTTCACCCCGGGAAGTTAATTAAATATCATTTGGAGGCATTTAATGTTCGAGCAAAAACGGCTGATTTTCGACAAAAGAGATAACACCCCCCCATTACGTCATGCTTCAGAAATGTGGAAAATGGTCCGTTTTCAAATGTTTTATTTTTGAACGTCAGTTCACATTTGTAGGTGGATCATCAGTGTTAGAGCTAAAATGAGCATGTTTAAAGTGATTTTCATGCTTCCAGGGGCTCGGGAAGTTAATTAAATACCATTTGGAGGCATTTAATGTTCGAGCAAAAACGGCTGATTTTCGACAAAAGAGATAACACCCCCCCATTACGTCATGCTTCAGAAATGTGGAAAATGGTCCGTTTTCAAATGTTTTATTTTTGAACGTCAGTTCACATTTGTAGGTGGATCATCAGTGTTAGAGCTAAAATTAGCATATTTAAAGTGATTTTCATGCTTCCAGGGGCCCAAAACACAAGATTTATGGAATGGTTAAAAGTGCATGAAAATGGCCAATTTACTCACTCTGAGTTCACAAAAAGGGTTTCTTCACCCCGGGAAGTTAATTAAATACCATTTGGAGGCATTTAATGTTCGAGCAAAAACGGCTGATTTTCGACAAAAGAGATAACACCCCCCCATTACGTCATGCTTCAGAAATGTGGAAAATGGTCCGTTTTCAAATGTTTTATTTTTGAACGTCAGTTCACATTTGTAGGTGGATCATCAGTGTTAGAGCTAAAATTAGCATGTTTAAAGTGATTTTCATGCTTCCAGGGGCTCGGGAAGTGAAATAAATACCATTTGGAGGCATTTAATGTTCGAGCAAAAACGGCTGATTTTCGACAAAAGAGATAACACCCCCCCATTACGTCATGCTTCAGAAATGTGGAAAATGGTCCGTTTTCAAATGTTTTATTTTTGAACGTCAGTTCACATTTGTAGGTGGATCATCAGTGTTAGAGCTAAAATTAGCATGTTTAAAGTGATTTTCATGCTTCCAGGGGCTCGGGAAGTTAATTAAATACCATTTGGAGGCATTTAATGTTCGAGCAAAAACGGCTGATTTTCGACAAAGGAGATAACACCCCCCCATTACGTCATGCTTCAGAAATGTGGAAAATGGTCCGTTTTCAAATGTTTTATTTTTGAACGTCAGTTCACATTTGTAGGTGGATCATCAGTGTTAGAGCTAAAATTAGCATGTTTAAAGTGATTTTCATGCTTCCAGGGGCCCAAAACACAAGATTTATGGAATGGTTAAAAGTGCATGAAAATGGCCAATTTACTCACTCTGAGTTCTCAAAAAGGGTTTCTTCACCCCGGGAAGTTAATTAAATACCATTTGGAGGCATTTAATGTTCGAGCAAAAACGGCTGATTTTCGACAAAAGAGATAACACCCCCCCATTACGTCATGCTTCAGAAATGTGGAAAATGGTCCGTTTTCAAATGTTTTATTTTTGAACGTCAGTTCACATTTGTAGGTGGATCATCAGTGTTAGAGCTAAAATTAGCATGTTTAAAGTGATTTTCATGCTTCCAGGGGCTCGGGAAGTTAATTAAATACCATTTGGAGGCATTTAATGTTCGAGCAAAAACGGCTGATTTTCGACAAAAGAGATAACACCCCCCCATTACGTCATGCTTCAGAAATGTGGAAAATGGTCCGTTTTCAAATGTTTTATTTTTGAACGTCAGTTCACATTTGTAGGTGGATCATCAGTGTTAGAGCTAAAATTAGCATGTTTAAAGTGATTTTCATGCTTCCAGGGGCTCGGGAAGTTAATTAAATACCATTTGGAGGCATTTAATGTTCGAGCAAAAACGGCTGATTTTCGACAAAAGAGATAACACCCCCCCATTACGTCATGCTTCAGAAATGTGGAAAATGGTCCGTTTTCAAATGTTTTATTTTTGAACGTCAGTTCACATTTGTAGGTGGATCATCAGTGTTAGAGCTAAAATTAGCATGTTTAAAGTGATTTTCATGCTTCCAGGGGCCCAAAACACAAGTTTTATGGAATGGTTAAAAGTGCATGAAAATGGCCAATTTACTCACTCTGAGTTCTCAAAAAGGGTTTCTTCACCCCGGGAAGTTAATTAAATACCATTTGGAGGCATTTAATGTTCGAGCAAAAACGGCTGATTTTCGACAAAAGAGATAACACCCCCCCATTACGTCATGCTTCAGAAATGTGGAAAATGGTCCGTTTTCAAATGTTTTATTTTTGAACGTCAGTTCACATTTGTAGGTGGATCATCAGTGTTGGAGCTAAAATTAGCATGTTTAAAGTGATTTTCATGCTTCCAGGGGCTCGGGAAGTTAATTAAATACCATTTGGAGGCATTTAATGTTCGAGCAAAAACGGCTGATTTTCGACAAAAGAGATAACACCCCCCCATTACGTCATGCTTCAGA
Source organism: Lissotriton vulgaris (assembly GCF_964263255.1). NCBI lineage: Eukaryota > Metazoa > Chordata > Amphibia > Caudata > Salamandridae > Lissotriton > Lissotriton vulgaris. Next base: position 121,279 of record NW_028254392.1, on the reverse strand, counting down.
AATGTGGAAAATGGTCCGTTTTCAAATGTTTTATTTTTGAACGTCAGTTCACATTTGTAGGTGGATCATCAGTGTTAGAGCTAAAATTAGCATGTTTAAAGTGATTTTCATGCTTCCAGGGGCTCGGGAAGTTAATTAAATACCATTTGGAGGCATTTAATGTTCGAGCAAAAACGGCTGATTTTCGACAAAAGAGATAACACCCCCCCATTACGTCATGCTTCAGAAATGTGGAAAATGGTCAGTTTTCAAATGTTTTATTTTTGAACGTCAGTTCACATTTGTAGGTGGATCATCAGTGTTAGAGCTAAAATTAGCATGTTTAAAGTGATTTTCATGCTTCCAGGGGCCCAAAACACAAGATTTATGGAATGGTTAAAAGTGCATGAAAATGGCCAATTTACTCACTCTGAGTTCTCAAAAAGGGTTTCTTCACCCCGGGAAGTTAATTAAATACCATTTGGAGGCATTTAATGTTCGAGCAAAAACGGCTGACTTTCGACAAAAGAGATAACACCCCCCATTACGTCATGCTTCAGAAATGTGGAAAATGGTCCGTTTTCAAATGTTTTATTTTTGAACGTCAGTTCACATTTGTAGGTGGATCATCAGTGTTAGAGCTAAAATTAGCATGTTTAAAGTGATTTTCATGCTTCCAGGGGCTCGGGAAGTTAAATAATACCATTTGGAGGCATTTAATGTTCGAGCAAAAACGGCTGATTTTCGACAAAAGAGATAACACCCCCCCATTACGTCATGCTTCAGAAATGTGGAAAATGGTCCGTTTTCAAATGTTTTATTTTTGAACGTCAGTTCACATTTGTAGGTGGATCATCAGTGTTAGAGCTAAAATTAACATGTTTAAAGTGATTTTCAAGCTTCCAGGGGCTCGGGAAGTGAAATAAATACCATTTGGAGGCATTTAATGTTCGAGCAAAAACGGCTGATTTTCGACAAAAGAGATAACACCCCCCCATTACGTCATGCTTCAGAAATGTGGAAAATGGTCCGTTTTCAAATGTTTTATTTTTGAAAGTCAGTTCACATTTGTAGGTGGAACATCAGTGTTAGAGCTAAAATTAGCATGTTTAAAGTGATTTTCATGCTTCAAGGGGCTCGGGAAGTTAATTAAATACCATTTGGAGGCATTTAATGTTCGAGCAAAAACGGCTGATTTTCGACAAAAGAGATAACACCCCCCCATTACGTCATGCTTCAGAAATGTGGAAAATGGTCCGTTTTCAAATGTTTTATTTTTGAACGTCAGTTCACATTTGTAGGTGGATCATCAGTGTTAGAGCTAAAATTAGCATGTTTAAAGTGATTTTCATGCTTCCAGGGGCCCAAAACACAAGATTTATTGAATGGTTAAAAGTGCATGAAAATGGCCAATTTACTCACTCTGAGTTCTCAAAAAGGGTTTCTTCACCCCGGGAAGTTAATTAAATACCATTTGGAGGCATTTAATGTTCGAGCAAAAACGGCTGATTTTCGACAAAAGAGATAACACCCCCCCATTACGTCATGCTTCAGAAATGTGGAAAATGGTCAGTTTTCAAATGTTTTATTTTTGAACGTCAGTTCACATTTGTAGGTGGATCATCAGTGTTAGAGCTAAAATTAGCATGTTTAAAGTGATTTTCATGCTTCCAGGGGCTCGGGAAGTTAATTAAATACCATTTGGAGGCATTTAATGTTCGAGCAAAAACGGCTGATTTTCGACAAAAGAGATAACACCCCCCCCCATTACGTCATGCTTCAGAAATGTGGAAAATGGTCCGTTTTCAAATGTTTTATTTTTGAACATCAGTTCACATTTGTAGGTGGATCATCAGTGTTAGAGCTAAAATTAGCATGTTTAAAGTGATTTTCATGGTTCCAGGGGCCCAAAACACAAGATTTATGGAATGGTTAAAAGTGCATGAAAATGGCCAATTTACTCACTCTGAGTTCTTAAAAAGGGTTTCTTCACCCCGGGAAGTTAATTAAATACCATTTGGAGGCATTTAATGTTCGAGCAAAAACGGCTGATTTTCGACAAAAGAGATAACACCCCCCCATTACGTCATGCTTCAGAAATGTGGAAAATGGTCCGTTTTCAAATGTTTTATTTTTGAACGTCAGTTCACATTTGTAGGTGGATCATCAGTGTTAGAGCTAAAATTAGCATGTTTAAAGTGATTTTCATGCTTCCAGGGGCTCGGGAAGTTAATTAAATACCATTTGGAGGCATTTAATGTTCGAGCAAAAACGGCTGATTTTCGACAAAAGAGATAACACCCCCCCATTACGTCATGCTTCAGAAATGTGGAAAATGGTCCGTTTTCAAATGTTTTATTTTTGAACGTCAGTTCACATTTGTAGGTGGATCATCAGTGTTAGAGCTAAAATTAGCATGTTTAAAGTGATTTTCATGCTTCCAGGGGCCCAAAACACAAGATTTATGGAATGGTTAAAAGTGCATGAAAATGGCCAATTTACTCACTCTGAGTTCTCAAAAAGGGTTTCTTCACCCCGGGAAGTTAATTAAATATCATTTGGAGGCATTTAATGTTCGAGCAAAAACGGCTGATTTTCGACAAAAGAGATAACACCCCCCCCATTACGTCATGCTTCAGAAATGTGGAAAATGGTCCGTTTTCAAATGTTTTATTTTTGAACGTCAGTTCACATTTGTAGGTGGATCATCAGTGTTAGAGCTAAAATTAGCATGTTTAAAGTGATTTTCATGCTTCCAGGGGCTCGGGAAGTTAATTAAATACCATTTGGAGGCATTTAATGTTCGAGCAAAAACGGCTGATTTTCGACAAAAGAGATAACACCCCCCCATTACGTCATGCTTCAGAAATGTGGAAAATGGTCCGTTTTCAAATGTTTTATTTTTGAACGTCAGTTCACATTTGTAGGTGGATCATCAGTGTTAGAGCTAAAATTAGCATGTTTAAAGTGATTTTCATGGTTCCAGGGGCCCAAAACACAAGATTTATGGAATGGTTAAAAGTGCATGAAAATGGCCAATTTACTCACTCTGAGTTCTCAAAAAGGTTTTCTTCACCCCGGGAAGTTAATTAAATACTATTTGGAGGCATTTAATGTTCGAGCAAAAACGGCTGATTTTCGACAAAAGAGATAACACCCCCCCATTACGTCATGCTTCAGAAATGTGGAAAATGGTCCGTTTTCAAATGTTTTATTTTTGAACGTCAGTTCACATTTGTAGGTGGATCATCAGTGTTAGAGCTAAAATTAGCATGTTTAAAGTGATTTTCATGCTTCCAGGGGCTCGGGAAGTTAATTAAATACCATTTGGAGGCATTTAATGTTCGAGCAAAAACGGCTGATTTTCGACAAAAGAGATAACACCCCCCCATTACGTCATGCTTCAGAAATGTGGAAAATGGTCCGTTTTCAAATGTTTTATTTTTGAACGTCAGTTCACATTTGTAGGTGGATCATCAGTGTTAGAGCTAAAATTAGCATGTTTAAAGTGATTTTCATGCTTCCAGGGGCCCAAAACACAAGATTTATGGAATGGTTAAAAGTGCATGAAAATGGCCAATTTACTCACTCTGAGTTCTCAAAAAGGGTTTCTTCACCCCGGGAAGTTAATTAAATATCATTTGGAGGCATTTAATGTTCGAGCAAAAACGGCTGATTTTCGACAAAAGAGATAACACCCCCCCATTACGTCATGCTTCAGAAATGTGGAAAATGGTCCGTTTTCAAATGTTTTATTTTTGAACGTCAGTTCACATTTGTAGGTGGATCATCAGTGTTAGAGCTAAAATTAGCATGTTTAAAGTGATTTTCATGCTTCCAGGGGCCCAAAACACAAGATTTATGGAATGGTTAAAAGTGCATGAAAATGGCCAATTTACTCACTCTGAGTTCTCAAAAAGGGTTTCTTCACCCCGGGAAGTTAATTAAATACCATTTGGAGGCATTTAATGTTCGAGCAAAAACGGCTGATTTTCGACAAAAGAGATAACACCCCCCCATTACGTCATGCTTCAGAAATGTGGAAAATGGTCCGTTTTCAAATGTTTTATTTTTGAACGTCAGTTCACATTTGTAGGTGGATCATCAGTGTTAGAGCTAAAATTAGCATGTTTAAAGTGATTTTCATGCTTCCAGGGGCTCGGGAAGTTATTTAAATACCATTTGGAGGCATTTAATGTTCGAGCAAAAACGGCTGATTTTCGACAAAAGAGATAACACCCCCCCATTACGTCATGCTTCAGAAATGTGGAAAATGGTCCGTTTTCAAATGTTTTATTTTTGAACGTCAGTTCACATTTGTAGGTGGATCATCAGTGTTAGAGCTAAAATTAGCATGTTTAAAGTGATTTTCATGCTTCCAGGGGCTCGGGAAGTTAATTAAATACCATTTGGAGGCATTTAATGTTCGAGCAAAAACGGCAGATTTTCGACAAAAGAGATAACACCCCCCCATTACGTCATGCTTCAGAAATGTGGAAAATGGTCCGTTTTCAAATGTTTTATTTTTGAACGTCAGTTCACATTTGTAGGTGGATCATCAGTGTTAGAGCTGTGGTTAGCATGTTTAAAGTGATTTTCATGCTTCCAGGGGCCCAAAACTCAAGATTTATGGAATGGTTAAAAGTGCATGAAAATGGCCAATTTACTCACTCTGAGTTCTCAAAAAGGGTTTCTTCACCCCGGGAAGTTAATTAAATACCATTTGGAGGCATTTAATGTTCGAGCAAAAACGGCTGATTTTCGACAAAAGAGATAACACCCCCCCATTACGTCATGCTTCAGAAATGTGGAAAATGGTCCGTTTTCAAATGTTTTATTTTTGAACGTCAGTTCACATTTGTAGGTGGATCATCAGTGTTAGAGCTAAAATTAGCATGTTTAAAGTGATTTTCATGCTTCCAGGGGCTCGGGAAGTTAATTAAATACCATTTGGAGGCATTTAATGTTCGAGCAAAAACGGCTGATTTTCGACAAAAGAGATAACACCCCCCCATTACGTCATGCTTCAGAAATGTGGAAAATGGTCCGTTTTCAAATGTTTTATTTTTGAACGTCAGTTCACATTTGTAGGTGGATCATCAGTGTTAGAGCTAAAATTAGCATGTTTAAAGTGATTTTCATGCTTCCAGGGGCCCAAAACACAAGATTTATGGAATGGTTAAAAGTGCATGAAAATGGCCAATTTACTCACTCTGAGTTCTCAAAAAGGGTTTCTTCACCCCGGGAAGTTAATTAAATACCATTTGGAGGCATTTAATGTTCGAGCAAAAACGGCTGATTTTCGACAAAAGAGATAACACCCCCCCATTACGTCATGCTTCAGAAATGTGGAAAATGGTCCGTTTTCAAATGTTTTATTTTTGAACGTCAGTTCACATTTGTAGGTGGATCATCAGTGTTAGAGCTAAAATTAGCATGTTTAAAGTGATTTTCATGCTTCCAGGGGCTCGGGAAGTTAATTAAATACCATTTGGAGGCATTTAATGTTCGAGCAAAAACGGCTGATTTTCGACAAAAGAGATAACACCTCCCCATTACGTCATGCTTCAGAAATGTGGAAAATGGTCCGTTTTCAAATGTTTTATTTTTGAACGTCAGTTCACATTTGTAGGTGGATCATCAGTGTTAGAGCTAAAATTAGCATGTTTAAAGTGATTTTCATGCTTCCAGGGGCCCAAAACACAAGATTTATGGAATGGTTAAAAGTGCATGAAAATGGCCAATTTACTCACTCTGAGTTCACAAAAAGGGTTTCTTCACCCCCGGAAGTTAATTAAATACCATTTGGAGGCATTTAATGTTCGAGCAAAAACGGCTGATTTTCGACAAAAGAGATAACACCCCCCCATTACGTCATGCTTCAGAAATGTGGAAAATGGTCCGTTTTCAAATGTTTTATTTTTGAACGTCAGTTCACATTTGTAGGTGGATCATCAGTGTTAGAGCTAAAATTAGCATGTTTAAAGTGATTTTCATGCTTCCAGGGGCTCGGGAAGTGAAATAAATACCATTTGGAGGCATTTAATGTTCGAGCAAAAACGGCTGATTTTCGACAAAAGAGATAACACCCCCCCATTACGTCATGCTTCAGAAATGTGGAAAATGGTCCGTTTTCAAATGTTTTATTTTTGAACGTCAGTTCACATTTGTAGGTGGATCATCAGTGTTAGAGCTAAAATTAGCATGTTTAAAGTGATTTTCATGCTTCCAGGGGCTCGGGAAGTTAATTAAATACCATTTGGAGGCATTTAATGTTCGAGCAAAAACGGCTGATTTTCGACAAAAGAGATAACACCCCCCCATTACGTCATGCTTCAGAAATGTGGAAAATGGTCCGTTTTCAAATGTTTTATTTTTGAACGTCAGTTCACATTTGTAGGTGGATCATCAGTGTTAGAGCTAAAATTAGCATGTTTAAAGTGATTTTCATGCTTCCAGGGGCTCGGGAAGTTAATTAAATACCATTTGGAGGCATTTAATGTTCGAGCAAAAACGGCTGATTTTCGACAAAAGAGATAACACCCCCCCATTACGTCATGCTTCAGAAATGTGGAAAATGGTCCGTTTTCAAATGTTTTATTTTTGAACGTCAGTTCACATTTGTAGGTGGATCATCAGTGTTAGAGCTAAAATTAGCATGTTTAAAGTGATTTTCATGCTTCCAGGGGCCCAAAACACAAGATTTATGGAATGGTTAAAAGTGCATGAAAATGGCCAATTTACTCACTCTGAGTTCTCAAAAAGGGTTTCTTCACCCCGGGAAGTTAATTAAATACCATTTGGAGGCATTTAATGTTCGAGCAAAAACGGCTGATTTTCGACAAAAGAGATAACACCCCCCCATTACGTCATGCTTCAGAAATGTGGAAAATGGTCCGTTTTCAAATGTTTTATTTTTGAACGTCAGTTCACATTTGTAGGTGGATCATCAGTGTTAGAGCTAAAATTAGCATGTTTAAAGTGATTTTCATGCTTCCAGGGGCTCGGGAAGTTAATTAAATACCATTTGGAGGCATTTAATGTTCGAGCAAAAACGGCTGATTTTCGACAAAAGAGATAACACCCCCCCATTACGTCATGCTTCAGAAATGTGGAAAATGGTCCGTTTTCAAATGTTTTATTTTTGAACGTCAGTTCACATTTGTAGGTGGATCATCAGTGTTAGAGCTAAAATTAGCATGTTTAAAGTGATTTTCATGCTTCCAGGGGCTCGGGAAGTTAATTAAATACCATTTGGAGGCATTTAATGTTCGAGCAAAAACGGCTGATTTTCGACAAAAGAGATAACACCCCCCCATTACGTCATGCTTCAGAAATGTGGAAAATGGTCCGTTTTCAAATGTTTTATTTTTGAACGTCTGTTCACATTTGTAGGTGGATCATCAGTGTTAGAGCTAAAATTAGCATGTTTAAAGTGATTTTCATGCTTCCAGGGGCTCGGGAAGTTAATTAAATACCATTTGGAGGCATTTAATGTTCGAGCAAAAACGGCTGATTTTCGACAAAAGAGATAACACCCCCCCATTACGTCATGCTTCAGAAATGTGGAAAATGGTCCGTTTTCAAATGTTTTATTTTTGAACGTCAGTTCACATTTGTAGGTGGATCATCAGTGTTAGAGCTAAAATTAGCATGTTTAAAGTGATTTTCATGCTTCCAGGGGCTCGGGAAGTGAAATAAATACCATTGGAGGCATTTAATGTTCGAGCAAAAACGGCTGATTTTCGACAAAAGAGATAACACCCCCCCATTACGTCATGCTTCAGAAATGTGGAAAATGGTCCGTTTTCAAATGTTTTATTTTTGAACGTCAGTTCACATTTGTAGGTGGATCATCAGTGTTAGAGCTAAAATTAGCATGTTTAAAGTGATTTTCATGCTTCCAGGGGCTCGGGAAGTTAATTAAATACCATTTGGAGGCATTTAATGTTCGAGCAAAAACGGCTGATTTTCGACAAAAGAGATAACACCCCCCCATTACGTCATGCTTCAGAAATGTGGAAAATGGTCCGTTTTCAAATGTTTTATTTTTGAACGTCAGTTCACATTTGTAGGTGGATCATCAGTGTTAGAGCTAAAATTAGCATGTTTAAAGTGATTTTCATGCTTCCAGGGGCCCAAAACACAAGATTTATGGAATGGTTAAAAGTGCATGAAAATGGCCAATTTACTCACTCTGAGTTCTCAAAAAGGGTTTCTTCACCCCGGGAAGTTAATTAAATACCATTTGGAGGCATTTAATGTTCGAGCAAAAACGGCTGATTTTCGACAAAAGAGATAACACCCCCCCATTACGTCATGCTTCAGAAATGTGGAAAATGGTCCGTTTTCAAATGTTTTATTTTGGGACGTCAGTTCACATTTGTAGGTGGATCATCAGTGTTAGAGCTAAAATTAGCATGTTTAAAGTGATTTTCATGCTTCCAGGGACTCGGGAAGCTAATTAAATACCATTTGGAGGCATTTAATGTTCGAGCAAAATCGGCTGATTTTCGACAAAAGAGATAACACCCCCCCCCATTACGTCATGCTTCAGAAATGTGGAAAATGGTCCGTTTTCAAATGTTTTATTTTTGAACGTCAGTTCACATTTGTAGGTGGATCATCAGTGTTAGAGCTAAAATTAGCATGTTTAAAGTGATTTTCATGCTTCCAGGGGCTCGGGAAGTTAATTAAATACCATTTGGATGCATTTAATGTTCGAGCAAAAACGGCTGATTTTCGACAAAAGAGATAACACCCCCCATTACGTCATGCTTCAGAAATGTGGAAAATGGTCCATTTTCAAATGTTTTATTTTTGAACGTCAGTTCACATTTGTAGGTGGATCATCAGTGTTAGAGCTAAAATTAGCATGTTTAAAGTGATTTTCATGCTTCCAGGGGCCCAAAACACAAGATTAATGGAATGGTTAAAAGTGCATGAAAATTGCCAATTTACTCACTCTGAGTTCTCAAAAAGGGTTTCTTCACCCCGGGAAGTGAAATAAATACCATTTGGAGGCATTTAATGTTCGAGCAAAAACGGCTGATTTTCGACAAAAGAGATAACACCCCCCCATTACGTCATGCTTCAGAAATGTGGAAAATGGTCCGTTTTCAAATGTTTTATTTTTGAACGTCAGTTCACATTTGTAGGTGGATCATCAGTGTTAGAGCTAAAATTAGCATGTTTAAAGTGATTTTCATGCTTCCAGGGGCTCGGGAAGTTAATTAAATACCATTTGGAGGCATTTAATGTTCGAGCAAAAACGGCTGATTTTCGACAAAAGAGATAACACCCCCCCATTACGTCATGCTTCAGAAATGTGGAAAATGGTCCGTTTTCAAATGTTTTATTTTTGAACGTCAGTTCACATTTGTAGGTGGATCATCAGTGTTAGAGCTAAAATTAGCATGTTTAAAGTGATTTTCATGCTTCCAGGGGCCCAAAACACAAGATATATGGAATGGTTAAAAGTGCATGAAAATGGCCAATTTACTCACTCTGAGTTCTCAAAAAGGGTTTCTTCACCCCGGGAAGTTAATTAAATACCATTTGGAGGCATTTAATGTTCGAGCAAAAACGGCTGATTTTCGACAAAAGAGATAACACCCCCCCATTACGTCATGCTTCAGAAATGTGGAAAATGGTCCGTTTTCAAATGTTTTATTTTTGAACGTCAGTTCACATTTGTAGGTGGATCATCAGTGTTAGAGCTAAAATTAGCATGTTTAAAGTGATTTTCATGCTTCCAGGGGCTCGGGAAGTTAATTAAATACCATTTGGAGGCATTTAATGTTCGAGCAAAAACGGCTGATTTTCGACAAAAGAGATAACACCCCCCCATTACGTCATGCTTCAGAAATGTGGAAAATGGTCCGTTTTCAAATGTTTTATTTTTGAACGTCAGTTCACATTTGTAGGTGGATCATCAGTGTTAGAGCTAAAATTAGCATGTTTAAAGTGATTTTCATGCTTCCAGGGGCCCAAAACACAAGATTTATGGAATGGTTAAAAGTGCATGAAAATGGCCAATTTACTCACTCTGAGTTCTCAAAAAGGGTTTCTTCACCCCGGGAAGTTAATTAAATACCATTTGGAGGCATTTAATGTTCGAGCAAAAACGGCTGATTTTCGACAAAAGAGATAACACCCCCCCATTACGTCATGCTTCAGAAATGTGGAAAATGGTCCGTTTTCAAATGTTTTATTTTTGAACGTCAGTTCACATTTGTAGGTGGATCATCAGTGTTAGAGCTAAAATTAGCATGTTTAAAGTGATTTTCATGCTTCCAGGGGCCCAAAACACAAGATTTATGGAATGGTTAAAAGTGCATGAAAATGGCCAATTTACTCACTCTGAGTTCTCAAAAAGGGTTTCTTCACCCCGGGAAGGTAATTAAATACCATTTGGAGGCATTTAATGTTCGAGCAAAAACGGCTGATTTTCGACAAAAGAGATAACACCCCCCCATTACGTCATGCTTCAGAAATGTGGAAAATGGTCCGTTTTCAAATGTTTTATTTTTGAACGTCAGTTCACATTTGTAGGTGGATCATCAGTGTTAGAGCTAAAATTAGCATGTTTAAAGTGATTTTCATGCTTCCAGGGGCTCGGGAAGTTAATTAAATACCATTTGGAGGCATTTAATGTTCGTGCAAAAACGGCTGATTTTCGACAAAAGAGATAACACCCCCCCATTACGTCATGCTTCAGAAATGTGGAAAATGATCCGTTTTCAAATGTTTTATTTTTGAACGTCAGTTCACATTTGTAGGTGGATCATCAGTGTTAGAGCTAAAATTAGCATGTTTAAAGTGATTTTCATGCTTCCAGGGGCCCAAAACACAAGATTTATGGAATGGTTAAAAGTGCATGAAAATGGCCAATTTACTCACTCTGAGTTCTCAAAAAGGGTTTCTTCACCCCGGGAAGTTAATTAAATACCATTTGGAGGCATTTAATGTTCGAGCAAAAACGGCTGATTTTCGACAAAAGAGATAACACCCCCCCATTACGTCATGCTTCAGAAATGTGGAAAATGGTCCGTTTTCAAATGTTTTATTTTTGAACGTCAGTTCACATTTGTAGGTGGATCATCAGTGTTAGAGCTAAAATTAGCATGTTTAAAGTGATTTTCATGCTTCCAGGGGCTCGGGAAGTTAATTAAATACCATTTGGAGGCATTTAATGTTCGAGCAAAAACGGCTGATTCTCAACAAAAGAGATAACACCCCCCCATTACGTCATGCTTCAGAAATGTGGAAAATGGTCCGTTTTCAAATGTTTTATTTTTGAACGTCAGTTCACATTTGTAGGTGGATCATCAGTGTTAGAGCTAAAATTAGCATGTTTAAAGTGATTTTCATGCTTCCAGGGGCCCAAAACACAAGATTTATGGAATGGTTAAAAGTGCATGAAAATGGCCAATTTACTCACTCTGAGTTCTCAAAAAGGGTTTCTTCACCCCGGGAAGTTAATTAAATACCATTTGGAGGCATTTAATGTTCGAGCAAAAACGGCTGATTTTCGACAAAAGAGATAACACCCCCCCATTACGTCATGCTTCAGAAATGTGGAAAATGGTCCGTTTTCAAATGTTTTATTTTTGAACGTCAGTTCACATTTGTAGGTGGATCATCAGTGTTAGAGCTAAAATTAGCATGTTTAAAGTGATTTTCATGCTTCCAGGGGCCCAAAACACAAGATTTATGGAATGGTTAAAAGTGCATGAAAATGGCCAATTTACTCACTCTGAGTTCTCAAAAAGGGTTTCTTCACCCCGGGAAGTTAATTAAATACCATTTGGAGGCATTTAATGTTCGAGCAAAAACGGCTGATTTTCGACAAAAGAGATAACACCCCCCCATTACGTCATGCTTCAGAAATGTGGAAAATGGTCCGTTTTCAAATGTTTTATTTTTGAACGTCAGTTCACATTTGTAGGTGGATCATCAGTGTTAGAGCTAAAATTAGCATGTTTAAAGTGATTTTCATGCTTCCAGGGGCTCGGGAAGTTAATTAAGTTCGAGCAAAAACGGCTGATTTTCGACAAAAGAGATAACACCCCCCCATTACGTCATGCTTCAGAAATGTGGAAAATGGTCCGTTTTCAAATGTTTTATTTTTGAACGTCAGTTCACATTTGTAGGTGGATCATCAGTGTTAGAGCTAAAATTAGCATGTTTAAAGTGATTTTCATGCTTCCAGGGGCCCAAAACACAAGATTTATGGAATGGTTAAAAGTGCATGAAAATGGCCAATTTACTCACTCTGAGTTCTCAAAAAGGGTTTCTTCACCCCGGGAAGTTAATTAAATATCATTTGGAGGCATTTAATGTTCGAGCAAAAATGGCTGATTTTCGACAAAAGAGATAACACCCCCCCATTACGTCATGCTTCAGAAATGTGGAAAATGGTCCGTTTTCAAATGTTTTATTTTTGAACGTCAGTTCACATTTGTAGGTGGATCATCAGTGTTAGAGCTAAAATTAGCATGTTTAAAGTGATTTTCATGCTTCCAGGGGCTCGGGAAGTTAATTAAATACCATTTGGAGGCATTTAATGTTCGAGCAAAAACGGCTGATTTTCGACAAAAGAGATAACACCCCCCCATTACGTCATGCTTCAGAAATGTGGAAAATGGTCCGTTTTCAAATGTTTTATTTTTGAACGTCAGTTCACATTTGTAGGTGGATCATCAGTGTTAGAGCTAAAATTAGCATGTTTAAAGTGATTTTCATGCTTCCAGGGGCCCAAAACACAAGATTTATGGAATGGTTAAAAGTGCATGAAAATGGCCAATTTACTCACTCTGAGTTCTCAAAAAGGGTTTCTTCACCCCGGGAAGTTAATTAAATACCATTTGGATGCATTTAATGTTCGAGCAAAAACGGCTGATTTTCGACAAAAGAGATAACACCCCCCATTACGTCATGCTTCAGAAATGTGGAAAATGGTCCATTTTCAAATGTTTTATTTTTGAACGTCAGTTCACATTTGTAGGTGGATCATCAGTGTTAGAGCTAAAATTAGCATGTTTAAAGTGATTTTCATGCTTCCAGGGGCCCAAAACACAAGATTAATGGAATGGTTAAAAGTGCATGAAAATTGCCAATTTACTCACTCTGAGTTCTCAAAAAGGGTTTCTTCACCCCGGGAAGTGAAATAAATACCATTTGGAGGCATTTAATGTTCGAGCAAAAACGGCTGATTTTCGACAAAAGAGATAACACCCCCCCATTACGTCATGCTTCAGAAATGTGGAAAATGGTCCGTTTTCAAATGTTTTATTTTTGAACGTCAGTTCACATTTGTAGGTGGATCATCAGTGTTAGAGCTAAAATTAGCATGTTTAAAGTGATTTTCATGCTTCCAGGGGCTCGGGAAGTTAATTAAATACCATTTGGAGGCATTTAATGTTCGAGCAAAAACGGCTGATTTTCGACAAAAGAGATAACACCCCCCCATTACGTCATGCTTCAGAAATGTGGAAAATGGTCCGTTTTCAAATGTTTTATTTTTGAACGTCAGTTCACATTTGTAGGTGGATCATCAGTGTTAGAGCTAAAATTAGCATGTTTAAAGTGATTTTCATGCTTCCAGGGGCCCAAAACACAAGATATATGGAATGGTTAAAAGTGCATGAAAATGGCCAATTTACTCACTCTGAGTTCTCAAAAAGGGTTTCTTCACCCCGGGAAGTTAATTAAATACCATTTGGAGGCATTTAATGTTCGAGCAAAAACGGCTGATTTTCGACAAAAGAGATAACACCCCCCCATTACGTCATGCTTCAGAAATGTGGAAAATGGTCCGTTTTCAAATGTTTTATTTTTGAACGTCAGTTCACATTTGTAGGTGGATCATCAGTGTTAGAGCTAAAATTAGCATGTTTAAAGTGATTTTCATGCTTCCAGGGGCTCGGGAAGTTAATTAAATACCATTTGGAGGCATTTAATGTTCGAGCAAAAACGGCTGATTTTCGACAAAAGAGATAACACCCCCCCATTACGTCATGCTTCAGAAATGTGGAAAATGGTCCGTTTTCAAATGTTTTATTTTTGAACGTCAGTTCACATTTGTAGGTGGATCATCAGTGTTAGAGCTAAAATTAGCATGTTTAAAGTGATTTTCATGCTTCCAGGGGCCCAAAACACAAGATTTATGGAATGGTTAAAAGTGCATGAAAATGGCCAATTTACTCACTCTGAGTTCTCAAAAAGGGTTTCTTCACCCCGGGAAGTTAATTAAATACCATTTGGAGGCATTTAATGTTCGAGCAAAAACGGCTGATTTTCGACAAAAGAGATAACACCCCCCCATTACGTCATGCTTCAGAAATGTGGAAAATGGTCCGTTTTCAAATGTTTTATTTTTGAACGTCAGTTCACATTTGTAGGTGGATCATCAGTGTTAGAGCTAAAATTAGCATGTTTAAAGTGATTTTCATGCTTCCAGGGGCCCAAAACACAAGATTTATGGAATGGTTAAAAGTGCATGAAAATGGCCAATTTACTCACTCTGAGTTCTCAAAAAGGGTTTCTTCACCCCGGGAAGGTAATTAAATACCATTTGGAGGCATTTAATGTTCGAGCAAAAACGGCTGATTTTCGACAAAAGAGATAACACCCCCCCATTACGTCATGCTTCAGAAATGTGGAAAATGGTCCGTTTTCAAATGTTTTATTTTTGAACGTCAGTTCACATTTGTAGGTGGATCATCAGTGTTAGAGCTAAAATTAGCATGTTTAAAGTGATTTTCATGCTTCCAGGGGCTCGGGAAGTTAATTAAATACCATTTGGAGGCATTTAATGTTCGTGCAAAAACGGCTGATTTTCGACAAAAGAGATAACACCCCCCCATTACGTCATGCTTCAGAAATGTGGAAAATGATCCGTTTTCAAATGTTTTATTTTTGAACGTCAGTTCACATTTGTAGGTGGATCATCAGTGTTAGAGCTAAAATTAGCATGTTTAAAGTGATTTTCATGCTTCCAGGGGCCCAAAACACAAGATTTATGGAATGGTTAAAAGTGCATGAAAATGGCCAATTTACTCACTCTGAGTTCTCAAAAAGGGTTTCTTCACCCCGGGAAGTTAATTAAATACCATTTGGAGGCATTTAATGTTCGAGCAAAAACGGCTGATTTTCGACAAAAGAGATAACACCCCCCCATTACGTCATGCTTCAGAAATGTGGAAAATGGTCCGTTTTCAAATGTTTTATTTTTGAACGTCAGTTCACATTTGTAGGTGGATCATCAGTGTTAGAGCTAAAATTAGCATGTTTAAAGTGATTTTCATGCTTCCAGGGGCTCGGGAAGTTAATTAAATACCATTTGGAGGCATTTAATGTTCGAGCAAAAACGGCTGATTCTCAACAAAAGAGATAACACCCCCCCATTACGTCATGCTTCAGAAATGTGGAAAATGGTCCGTTTTCAAATGTTTTATTTTTGAACGTCAGTTCACATTTGTAGGTGGATCATCAGTGTTAGAGCTAAAATTAGCATGTTTAAAGTGATTTTCATGCTTCCAGGGGCCCAAAACACAAGATTTATGGAATGGTTAAAAGTGCATGAAAATGGCCAATTTACTCACTCTGAGTTCTCAAAAAGGGTTTCTTCACCCCGGGAAGTTAATTAAATACCATTTGGAGGCATTTAATGTTCGAGCAAAAACGGCTGATTTTCGACAAAAGAGATAACACCCCCCCATTACGTCATGCTTCAGAAATGTGGAAAATGGTCCGTTTTCAAATGTTTTATTTTTGAACGTCAGTTCACATTTGTAGGTGGATCATCAGTGTTAGAGCTAAAATTAGCATGTTTAAAGTGATTTTCATGCTTCCAGGGGCCCAAAACACAAGATTTATGGAATGGTTAAAAGTGCATGAAAATGGCCAATTTACTCACTCTGAGTTCTCAAAAAGGGTTTCTTCACCCCGGGAAGTTAATTAAATACCATTTGGAGGCATTTAATGTTCGAGCAAAAACGGCTGATTTTCGACAAAAGAGATAACACCCCCCCATTACGTCATGCTTCAGAAATGTGGAAAATGGTCCGTTTTCAAATGTTTTATTTTTGAACGTCAGTTCACATTTGTAGGTGGATCATCAGTGTTAGAGCTAAAATTAGCATGTTTAAAGTGATTTTCATGCTTCCAGGGGCTCGGGAAGTTAATTAAGTTCGAGCAAAAACGGCTGATTTTCGACAAAAGAGATAACACCCCCCCATTACGTCATGCTTCAGAAATGTGGAAAATGGTCCGTTTTCAAATGTTTTATTTTTGAACGTCAGTTCACATTTGTAGGTGGATCATCAGTGTTAGAGCTAAAATTAGCATGTTTAAAGTGATTTTCATGCTTCCAGGGGCCCAAAACACAAGATTTATGGAATGGTTAAAAGTGCATGAAAATGGCCAATTTACTCACTCTGAGTTCTCAAAAAGGGTTTCTTCACCCCGGGAAGTTAATTAAATATCATTTGGAGGCATTTAATGTTCGAGCAAAAATGGCTGATTTTCGACAAAAGAGATAACACCCCCCCATTACGTCATGCTTCAGAAATGTGGAAAATGGTCCGTTTTCAAATGTTTTATTTTTGAACGTCAGTTCACATTTGTAGGTGGATCATCAGTGTTAGAGCTAAAATTAGCATGTTTAAAGTGATTTTCATGCTTCCAGGGGCTCGGGAAGTTAATTAAATACCATTTGGAGGCATTTAATGTTCGAGCAAAAACGGCTGATTTTCGACAAAAGAGATAACACCCCCCCATTACGTCATGCTTCAGAAATGTGGAAAATGGTCCGTTTTCAAATGTTTTATTTTTGAACGTCAGTTCACATTTGTAGGTGGATCATCAGTGTTAGAGCTAAAATTAGCATGTTTAAAGTGATTTTCATGCTTCCAGGGGCCCAAAACACAAGATTTATGGAATGGTTAAAAGTGCATGAAAATGGCCAATTTACTCACTCTGAGTTCTCAAAAAGGGTTTCTTCACCCCGGGAAGTTAATTAAATACCATTTGGAGGCATTTAATGTTCGAGCAAAAACGGCTGATTTTCGACAAAAGAGATAACACCCCCCCATTACGTCATGCTTCAGAAATGTGGAAAATGGTCCGTTTTCAAATGTTTTATTTTTGAACGTCAGTTCACATTTGTAGGTGGATCATCAGTGTTAGAGCTAAAATTAGCATGTTTAAAGTGATTTTCATGCTTCCAGGGGCCCAAAACACAAGATTTATGGAATGGTTAAAAGTGCATGAAAATGGCCAATTTACTCACTCTGAGTTCTCAAAAAGGGTTTCTTCACCCCGGGAAGTTAATTAAATACCATTTGGAGGCATTTAATGTTCGAGCAAAAACGGCTGATTTTCGACAAAAGAGATAACACCCCCCCATTACGTCATGCTTCAGAAATGTGGAAAATGGTCCGTTTTCAAATGTTTTATTTTTGAACGTCAGTTCACATTTGTAGGTGGATCATCAGTGTTAGAGCTAAAATTAGCATGTTTAAAGTGATTTTCATGCTTCCAGGGGCTCGGGAAGTTAATTAAATACCATTTGGAGGCATTTAATGTTCGTGCAAAAACGGCTGATTTTCGACAAAAGAGATAACACCCCCCCATTACGTCATGCTTCAGAAATGTGGAAAATGATCCGTTTTCAAATGTTTTATTTTTGAACGTCAGTTCACATTTGTAGGTGGATCATCAGTGTTAGAGCTAAAATTAGCATGTTTAAAGTGATTTTCATGCTTCCAGGGGCCCAAAACACAAGATTTATGGAATGGTTAAAAGTGCATGAAAATGGCCAATTTACTCACTCTGAGTTCTCAAAAAGGGTTTCTTCACCCCGGGAAGTTAATTAAATACCATTTGGAGGCATTTAATGTTCGAGCAAAAACGGCTGATTTTCGACAAAAGAGATAACACCCCCCCATTACGTCATGCTTCAGAAATGTGGAAAATGGTCCGTTTTCAAATGTTTTATTTTTGAACGTCAGTTCACATTTGTAGGTGGATCATCAGTGTTAGAGCTAAAATTAGCATGTTTAAAGTGATTTTCATGCTTCCAGGGGCTCGGGAAGTTAATTAAATACCATTTGGAGGCATTTAATGTTCGAGCAAAAACGGCTGATTTTCAACAAAAGAGATAACACCCCCCATTACGTCATGCTTCAGAAATGTGGAAAATGGTCCGTTTTCAAATGTTTTATTTTTGAACGTCAGTTCACATTTGTAGGTGGATCATCAGTGTTAGAGCTAAAATTAGCATGTTTAAAGTGATTTTCATGCTTCCAGGGGCCCAAAACACAAGATTTATGGAATGGTTAAAAGTGCATGAAAATGGCCAATTTACTCACTCTGAGTTCTCAAAAAGGGTTTCTTCACCCCGGGAAGTTAATTAAATACCATTTGGAGGCATTTAATGTTCGAGCAAAAACGGCTGATTTTCGACAAAAGAGATAACACCCCCCCATTACGTCATGCTTCAGAAATGTGGAAAATGGTCCGTTTTCAAATGTTTTATTTTTGAACGTCAGTTCACATTTGTAGGTGGATCATCAGTGTTAGAGCTAAAATTAGCATGTTTAAAGTGATTTTCATGCTTCCAGGGGCTCGGGAAGTTAATTAAGTTCGAGCAAAAACGGCTGATTTTCGACAAAAGAGATAACACCCCCCCATTACGTCATGCTTCAGAAATGTGGAAAATGGTCCGTTTTCAAATGTTTTATTTTTGAACATCAGTTCACATTTGTAGGTGGATCATCAGTGTTAGAGCTAAAATTAGCATGTTTAAAGTGATTTTCATGCTTCCAGGGGCCCAAAACACAAGATTTATGGAATGGTTAAAAGTGCATGAAAATGGCCAATTTACTCACTCTGAGTTCTCAAAAAGGGTTTCTTCACCCCGGGAAGTTAATTAAATATCATTTGGAGGCATTTAATGTTCGAGCAAAAATGGCTGATTTTCGACAAAAGAGATAACACCCCCCCATTACGTCATGCTTCAGAAATGTGGAAAATGGTCCGTTTTCAAATGTTTTATTTTTGAACGTCAGTTCACATTTGTAGGTGGATCATCAGTGTTAGAGCTAAAATTAGCATGTTTAAAGTGATTTTCATGCTTCCAGGGGCTCGGGAAGTTAATTAAATACCATTTGGAGGCATTTAATGTTCGAGCAAAAACGGCTGATTTTCGACAAAAGAGATAACACCCCCCCATTACGTCATGCTTCAGAAATGTGGAAAATGGTCTGTTTTCAAATGTTTTATTTTTGAACGTCAGTTCACATTTGTAGGTGGATCATCAGTGTTAGAGCTAAAATTAGCATGTTTAAAGTGATTTTCATGCTTCCAGGGGCCCAAAACACAAGATTTATGGAATGGTTAAAAGTGCATGAAAATGGCCAATTTACTCACTCTGAGTTCTCAAAAAGGGTTTCTTCACCCCGGGAAGTTAATTAAATACCATTTGGAGGCATTTAATGTTCGAGCAAAAACGGCTGATTTTCGACAAAAGAGATAACACCCCCCCATTACGTCATGCTTCAGAAATGTGGAAAATGGTCCATTTTCAAATGTTTTATTTTTGAACGTCAGTTCACATTTGTAGGTGGATCATCAGTGTTAGAGCTAAAATTAGCATGTTTAAAGTGATTTTCATGCTTCCAGGGGCTCGGGAAGTTAATTAAATACCATTTGGAGGCATTTAATGTTCGAGCAAAAACAGCTGATTTTCGACAAAAGAGATAACACCCCCCATTACGTCATGCTTCAGAAATGTGGAAAATGGTCCGTTTTCAAATGTTTTATTTTTGAACGTCAGTTCACATTTGTAGGTGGATCATCAGTGTTAGAGCTAAAATTAGCATGTTTAAAGTGATTTTCATGCTTCCAGGGGCTCGGGAAGTGAAATAAATACCATTTGGAGGCATTTAATGTTCGAGCAAAAACGGCTGATTTTCGACAAAAGAGATAACACCCCCCCATTACGTCATGCTTCAGAAATGTGGAAAATGGTCCATTTTCAAATGTTTTATTTTTGAACGTCAGTTCACATTTGTAGGTGGATCATCAGTGTTAGAGCTAAAATTAGCATGTTTAAAGTGATTTTCATGCTTCCAGGGGCTCGGGAAGTTAATTAAGTTTGAGCAAAAACGGCTGATTTTCGACAAAAGAGATAACACCCCCCCATTACGTCATGCTTCAGAAATGTGGAAAATGGTCCGTTTTCAAATGTTTTATTTTTGAACGTCAGTTCACATTTGTAGGTGGATCATCAGTG
Source organism: Lissotriton vulgaris (assembly GCF_964263255.1). Lineage (NCBI taxonomy): Eukaryota > Metazoa > Chordata > Amphibia > Caudata > Salamandridae > Lissotriton > Lissotriton vulgaris. The sequence continues at coordinate 100,998 of NW_028254392.1, read as the reverse complement.
TTAGAGCTAAAATTAGCATGTTTAAAGTGATTTTCATGCTTCCAGGGGCCCAAAACACAAGATTTATGGAATGATTAAAAGTGCATGAAAATGGCCAATTTACTCACTCTGAGTTCTCAAAAAGGGTTTCTTCACCCCGGGAAGTTAATTAAATATCATTTGGAGGCATTTAATGTTCGAGCAAAAATGGCTGATTTTCGACAAAAGAGATAACACCCCCCCATTACGTCATGCTTCAGAAATGTGGAAAATGGTCCGTTTTCAAATGTTTTATTTTTGAACGTCAGTTCACATTTGTAGGTGGATCATCAGTGTTAGAGCTAAAATTAGCATGTTTAAAGTGATTTTCATGCTTCCAGGGGCTCGGGAAGTTAATTAAATACCATTTGGAGGCATTTAATGTTCGAGCAAAAACGGCTGATTTTCGACAAAAGAGATAACACCCCCCCATTACGTCATGCTTCAGAAATGTGGAAAATGGTCCGTTTTCAAATGTTTTATTTTTGAACGTCAGTTCACATTTGTAGGTGGATCATCAGTGTTAGAGCTAAAATTAGCATGTTTAAAGTGATTTTCATGCTTCCAGGGGCCCAAAACACAAGATTTATGGAATGGTTAAAAGTGCATGAAAATGGCCAATTTACTCACTCTGAGTTCTCAAAAAGGGTTTCTTCACCCCGGGAAGTTAATTAAATACCATTTGGAGGCATTTAATGTTCGAGCAAAAACGGCTGATTTTCGACAAAAGAGATAACACCCCCCCATTACGTCATGCTTCAGAAATGTGGAAAATGGTCCATTTTCAAATGTTTTATTTTTGAACGTCAGTTCACATTTGTAGGTGGATCATCAGTGTTAGAGCTAAAATTAGCATGTTTAAAGTGATTTTCATGCTTCCAGGGGCTCGGGAAGTTAATTAAATACCATTTGGAGGCATTTAATGTTCGAGCAAAAACAGCTGATTTTCGACAAAAGAGATAACACCCCCCATTACGTCATGCTTCAGAAATGTGGAAAATGGTCCGTTTTCAAATGTTTTATTTTTGAACGTCAGTTCACATTTGTAGGTGGATCATCAGTGTTAGAGCTAAAATTAGCATGTTTAAAGTGATTTTCATGCTTCCAGGGGCTCGGGAAGTGAAATAAATACCATTTGGAGGCATTTAATGTTCGAGCAAAAACGGCTGATTTTCGACAAAAGAGATAACACCCCCCCATTACGTCATGCTTCAGAAATGTGGAAAATGGTCCGTTTTCAAATGTTTTATTTTTGAACGTCAGTTCACATTTGTAGGTGGATCATCAGTGTTAGAGCTAAAATTAGCATGTTTAAAGTGATTTTCATGCTTCCCGGGGCTCGGGAAGTTAATTAAATACCATTTGGAGGCATTTAATGTTCGAGCAAAAACGGCTGATTTTCAACAAAAGAGATAACACCCCCCCATTATGTCATGCTTCAGAAATGTGGAAAATCGTCCGTTTTCAAATGTTTTATTTTTGAACGTCAGTTCACATTTGTAGGTGGATCATCAGTGTTAGAGCTAAAATTAGCATGTTTAAAGTGATTTTCATGCTTCCAGGGGCTCGGGAAGTTAATTAAATACCATTTGGAGGCATTTAATGTTCGAGCAAAAACATCTGATTTTCGACAAAAGAGATAACACCCCCCCCCCATTACGTCATGCTTCAGAAATGTGGAAAATGGTCCGTTTTCAAATGCTTTATTTTTGAACGTCAGTTCACATTTGTAGGTGGATCATCAGTGTTAGAGCTAAAATTAGCATGTTTAAAGTGATTTTCATGCTTCCAGGGGCCCAAAACACAAGATTTATGGAATGGTTAAAAGTGCATGAAAATGGCCAATTTACTCACTCTGAGTTCTCAAAAAGGGTTTCTTCACCCCGGGAAGTTAATTAAATACCATTTGGAGGCAGTTAATGTTCGAGCAAAAACGGCTGATTTTCGACAAAAGAGATAACACCCCCCCATTACGTCATGCTTCAGAAATGTGGAAAATGGTCCGTTTTCAAATGTTTTATTTTTGAACGTCAGTTCACATTTGTAGGTGGATCATCAGTGTTAGAGCTAAAATTAGCATGTTTAAAGTGATTTTCATGCTTCCAGGGGCTCGGGAAGTTAATTAAATACCATTTGTAGGCATTTAATGTTCGAGCAAAAACGGCTGATTTTCGACAAAAGAGATAACACCCCCCCATTACGTCATGCTTCAGAAATGTGGAAAATGGTCCGTTTTCAAATGTTTTATTTTTGAACGTCAGTTCACATTTGTAGGTGGATCATCAGTGTTAGAGCTAAAATTAGCATGTTTAAAGTGATTTTCATGCTTCCAGGGGCCCAAAACACAAGATTTATGGAATGGTTAAAAGTGCATGAAAATGGCCAATTTACTCACTCTGAGTTCTCAAAAAGGGTTTCTTCACCCCGGGAAGTTAATTAAATACCATTTGGAGGCATTTAATGTTCGAGCAAAAACGGCTGATTTTCGACAAAAGAGATAACACCCCCCCATTACGTCATGCTTCAGAAATGTGGAAAATGGTCCGTTTTCAAATGTTTTATTTTTGAACGTCAGTTCACATTTGTAGGTGGATCATCAGTGTTAGAGCTAAAATTAGCATGTTTAAAGTGATTTTCATGCTTCCAGGGGCTCGGGAAGTTAATTAAATACCATTTGGAGGCATTTAATGTTCGAGCAAAAACGGCTGATTTTCGACAAAAGAGATAACACCCCCCCATTACGTCATGCTTCAGAAATGTGGAAAATGGTCCGTTTTCAAATGTTTTATTTTTCAACGTCAGTTCACATTTGTAGGTGGATCATCAGTGTTAGAGCTAAAATTAGCATGTTTAAAGTGATTTTCATGCTTCCAGGGGCTCGGGAAGTGAAATAAATACCATTTGGAGGCATTTAATGTTCGAGCAAAAACGGCTGATTTTCGACAAAAGAGATAACACCCCCCCATTACGTCATGCTTCAGAAATGTGGAAAATGGTCAGTTTTCAAATGTTTTATTTTTGAACTTCAGTTCACATTTGTAGGTGGATCATCAGTGTTAGAGCTAAAATTAGCATGTTTAAAGTAATTTTCATGCTTCCAGGGGCCCAAAACACAAGATTTATGGAATGGTTAAAAATGCATGAAAATGGCCAATTTACTCACTCTGAGTTCTCAAAAAGGGTTTCTTCACCCCGGGAAGTTAATTAAATACCATTTGGAGGCATTTAATGTTCGAGCAAAAACGGCTGATTTTCGACAAAAGAGATAACACCCCCCCATTACGTCATGCTTCAGAAATGTGGAAAATGGTCCGTTTTCAAATGTTTTATTTTTGAACGTCAGTTCACATTTGTAGGTGGATCATCAGTGTTAGAGCTAAAATTAGCATGTTTAAAGTGATTTTCATGCTTCCAGGGGCTCGGGAAGTTAATTAAATACCATTTGGAGGCATTTAATGTTCGAGCAAAAACGGCTGATTTTCGACAAAAGAGATAACACCCCCCCATTATGTCATGCTTCAGAAATGTGGAAAATGGTCCGTTTTCAAATGTTTTATTTTTGAACGTCAGTTCACATTTGTAGGTGGATCATCAGTGTTAGAGCTAAAATTAGCATGTTTAAAGTGATTTTCATGCTTCCAGGGGCCCAAAACACAAGATTTATGGAATGGTTAAAAGTGCATTAAAATGGCCAATTTACTCACTCTGAGTTCTCAAAAAGGGTTTCTTCACCCCGGGAAGTTAATTAAATACCATTTGGAGGCATTTAATGTTCGAGCAAAAACAGCTGATTTTCGACAAAAGAGATAACACCCCCCCATTACGTCATGCTTCAGAAATGTGGAAAATGGTCCGTTTTCAAATGTTTTATTTTTGAACGTCAGTTCACATTTGTAGGTGGATCATCAGTGTTAGAGCTAAAATTAGCATGTTTAAAGTGATTTTCATGCTTCCAGGGGCTCGGGAAGTTAATTAAATACCATTTGGTGGCATTTAATGTTCGAGCAAAAACGGCTGATTTTCGACAAAAGAGATAACACCCCCCCATTACGTCATGCTTCAGAAATGTGGAAAATGGTCCGTTTTCAAATGTTTTATTTTTGAACGTCAGTTCACATTTGTAGGTGGATCATCAGTGTTAGAGCTAAAATTAGCATGTTTAAAGTGATTTTCATGCTTCCAGGGGCTCGGGAAGTTAATTAAATACCATTTGGAGGCATTTAATGTTCGAGCAAAAACGGCTGATTTTCGACAAAAGAGATAACACCCCCCCATTACGTCATGCTTCAGAAATGTGGAAAATGGTCCGTTTTCAAATGTTTTATTTTTGAACGTCAGTTCACATTTGTAGGTGGATCATCAGTGTTAGAGCTAAAATTAGCATGTTTAAAGTGATTTTCATGCTTCCAGGGGCTCGGGAAGTTAATTAAATACCATTTGGAGGCATTTAATGTTCGAGCAAAAACGGCTGATTTTCGACAAAAGAGATAACACCCCCCCATTACGTCATGCTTCAGAAATGTGGAAAATGGTCCGTTTTCAAATGTTTTATTTTTGAACGTCAATTCACATTTGTAGGTGGATCATCAGTGTTAGAGCTAAAATTAGCATGTTTAAAGTGATTTTCATGCTTCCAGGGGCTCGGGAAGTGAAATAAATACCATTGGAGGCATTTAATGTTCGAGCAAAAACGGCTGATTTTCGACAAAAGAGATAACACCCCCCATTACGTCATGCTTCAGAAATGTGGAAAATGGTCCGTTTTCAAATGTTTTATTTTTAAACGTCAGTTCACATTTGTAGGTGGATCATCAGTGTTAGAGCTAAAATTAGCATGTTTAAAGTGATTTTCATGCTTCCAGGGGCTCGGGAAGTTAATTAAATACCATTTGGAGGCATTTAATGTTCGAGCAAAAACGGCTGATTTTCGACAAAAGAGATAACACCCCCCCATTACGTCATGCTTCAGAAATGTGGAAAATGGTCCGTTTTCAAATGTTTTATTTTTGAACGTCAGTTCACATTTGTAGGTGGATCATCAGTGTTAGAGCTAAAATTAGCATGTTTAAAGTGATTTTCATGCTTCCAGGGGCCCAAAACACAAGATTTATGGAATGGTTAAAAGTGCATGAAAATGGCCAATTTACTCACTCTGAGTTTTCAAAAAGGGTTTCTTCACCCCGGGAAGTTAATTAAATACCATTTGGAGGCATTTAATGTTCGAGCAAAAACGGCTGATTTTCGACAAAAGAGATAACACCCCCCCATTACGTCATGCTTCAGAAATGTGGAAAATGGTCCGTTTTCAAATGTTTTATTTTTGAACGTCAGTTCACATTTGTAGGTGGATCATCAGTGTTAGAGCTAAAATTAGCATGTTTAAAGTGATTTTCATGCTTCCAGGGACTCGGGAAGCTAATTAAATACCATTTGGAGGCATTTAATGTTCGAGCAAAAACGGCTGATTTTCGACAAAAGAGATAACACCCCCCCATTACGTCATGCTTCAGAAATGTGGAAAATGGTCCGTTTTCAAATGTTTTATTTTTGAACGTCAGTTCACATTTGTAGGTGGATCATCAGTGTTAGAGCTAAAATTAGCATGTTTAAAGTGATTTTCATGCTTCCAGGGGCTCGGGAAGTTAATTAAATACCATTTGGAGGCATTTAATGTTCGAGCAAAAACGGCTGATTTTCGACAAAAGAGATAACACCCCCCCATTACGTCATGCTTCAGAAATGTGGAAAATGGTCCGTTTTCAAATGTTTTATTTTTGAACGTCAGTTCACATTTGTAGGTGGATCATCAGTGTTAGAGCTAAAATTAGCATGTTTAAAGTGATTTTCATGCTTCCAGGGGCTCGGGAAGTTAATTAAATACCATTTGGAGGCATTTAATGTTCGAGCAAAAACGGCTGATTTTCGACAAAAGAGATAACACCCCCCCATTACGTCATGCTTCAGAAATGTGGAAAATGGTCCGTTTTCAAATGTTTTATTTTTGAACGTCAATTCACATTTGTAGGTGGATCATCAGTGTTAGAGCTAAAATTAGCATGTTTAAAGTGATTTTCATGCTTCCAGGGGCTCGGGAAGTGAAATAAATACCATTGGAGGCATTTAATGTTCGAGCAAAAACGGCTGATTTTCGACAAAAGAGATAACACCCCCCATTACGTCATGCTTCAGAAATGTGGAAAATGGTCCGTTTTCAAATGTTTTATTTTTAAACGTCAGTTCACATTTGTAGGTGGATCATCAGTGTTAGAGCTAAAATTAGCATGTTTAAAGTGATTTTCATGCTTCCAGGGGCTCGGGAAGTTAATTAAATACCATTTGGAGGCATTTAATGTTCGAGCAAAAACGGCTGATTTTCGACAAAAGAGATAACACCCCCCCATTACGTCATGCTTCAGAAATGTGGAAAATGGTCCGTTTTCAAATGTTTTATTTTTGAACGTCAGTTCACATTTGTAGGTGGATCATCAGTGTTAGAGCTAAAATTAGCATGTTTAAAGTGATTTTCATGCTTCCAGGGGCCCAAAACACAAGATTTATGGAATGGTTAAAAGTGCATGAAAATGGCCAATTTACTCACTCTGAGTTTTCAAAAAGGGTTTCTTCACCCCGGGAAGTTAATTAAATACCATTTGGAGGCATTTAATGTTCGAGCAAAAACGGCTGATTTTCGACAAAAGAGATAACACCCCCCCATTACGTCATGCTTCAGAAATGTGGAAAATGGTCCGTTTTCAAATGTTTTATTTTTGAACGTCAGTTCACATTTGTAGGTGGATCATCAGTGTTAGAGCTAAAATTAGCATGTTTAAAGTGATTTTCATGCTTCCAGGGACTCGGGAAGCTAATTAAATACCATTTGGAGGCATTTAATGTTCGAGCAAAAACGGCTGATTTTCGACAAAAGAGATAACACCCCCCCATTACGTCATGCTTCAGAAATGTGGAAAATGGTCCGTTTTCAAATGTTTTATTTTTGAACGTCAGTTCACATTTGTAGGTGGATCATCAGTGTTAGAGCTAAAATTAGCATGTTTAAAGTGATTTTCATGCTTCCAGGGGCCCAAAACACAAGATTTATGGAATGGTTAAAAGTGCATGAAAATGGCCAATTTACTCACTCTGAGTTCTCAAAAAGGGTTTCTTCACCCCGGGAAGTTAATTAAATACCATTTGGAGGCATTTAATGTTCGAGCAAAAACGGCTGATTTTCGACAAAAGAGATAACACCCCCCCATTACGTCATGCTTCAGAAATGTGGAAAATGGTCCGTTTTCAAATGTTTTATTTTTGAACGTCAGTTCACATTTGTAGGTGGATCATCAGTGTTAGAGCTAAAATTAGCATGTTTAAAGTGATTTTCATGCTTCCAGGGGCTCGGGAAGTTAATTAAATACCATTTGGAGGCATTTAATGTTCGAGCAAAAACGGCTGATTTTCGACAAAAGAGATAACACCCCCCCATTACGTCATGCTTCAGAAATGTGGAAAATGGTCCGTTTTCAAATGTTTTATTTTTGAACGTCAGTTCACATTTGTAGGTGGATCATCAGTGTTAGAGCTAAAATTAGCATGTTTAAAGTGATTTTCATGCTTCCAGGGGCTCGGGAAGTTAATTAAATACCATTTGGATGCATTTAATGTTCGAGCAAAAACGGCTGATTTTCGACAAAAGAGATAACACCCCCCATTACGTCATGCTTCAGAAATGTGGAAAATGGTCCATTTTCAAATGTTTTATTTTTGAACGTCAGTTCACATTTGTAGGTGGATCATCAGTGTTAGAGCTAAAATTAGCATGTTTAAAGTGATTTTCATGCTTCCAGGGGCCCAAAACACAAGATTAATGGAATGGTTAAAAGTGCATGAAAATTGCCAATTTACTCACTCTGAGTTCTCAAAAAGGGTTTCTTCACCCCGGGAAGTGAAATAAATACCATTTGGAGGCATTTAATGTTCGAGCAAAAACGGCTGATTTTCGACAAAAGAGATAACACCCCCCCATTACGTCATGCTTCAGAAATGTGGAAATTGGTCCGTTTCAAATGTTTTATTTTTGAACGTCAGTTCACATTTGTAGGTGGATCATCAGTGTTAGAGCTAAAATTAGCATGTTTAAAGTGATTTTCATGCTTCCAGGGGCCCAAAACACAAGATTTATGGAATGGTTAAAAGTGCATGAAAATGGCCAATTTACTCACTCTGAGTTCTCAAAAAGGGTTTCTTCACCCCCGGAAGTTAATTAAATACCATTTGGAGGCATTTAATGTTCGAGCAAAAATGGCTGATTTTCAAAAAAAGAGATAACACGCCCCCCATTACGTCATGCTTCAGAAATGTGGAAAATGGTCCGTTTTCAAATGTTTTATTTTTGAACGTCAGTTCACATTTGTAGGTGGATCATCAGTGTTAGAGCTAAAATTAGCATGTTTAAAGTGATTTTCATGCTTCCAGGGGCTCGGGAAGTTAATTAAATACCATTTGGAGGCATTTAATGTTCGAGCAAAAACGGCTGATTTTCGACAAAAGAGATAACACCCCCCCATTACGTCATGCTTCAGAAATGTGGAAAATGGTCCGTTTTCAAATGTTTTATTTTTGAACGTCAGTTCACATTTGTAGGTGGATCATCAGTGTTAGAGCTAAAATTAGCATGTTTAAAGTGATTTTCATGCTTCCAGGGGCCCAAAACACAAGATTTATGGAATGGTTAAAAGTGCATGAAAATGGCCAATTTACTCACTCTGAGTTCTCAAAAAGGGTTTCTTCACCCCGGGAAGTTAATTAAATACCATTTGGAGGCATTTAATGTTCGAGCAAAAACGGCTGATTTTCGACAAAAGAGATAACACCCCCCCATTACGTCATGCTTCAGAAATGTGGAAAATGGTCCGTTTTCAAATGTTTTATTTTTGAACGTTAGTTCACATTTGTAGGTGGATCATCAGTGTTAGAGCTAAAATTAGCATGTTTAAAGTGATTTTCATGCTTCCAGGGGCTCGGGAAGTTAATTAAATACCATTTGGAGGCATTTAATGTTCGAGCAAAAACGGCTGATTTTCGACAAAAGAGATAACACCCCCCCATTACGTCATGCTTCAGAAATGTGGAAAATGGTCCGTTTTCAAATGTTTTATTTTTGAACGTCAGTTCACATTTGTAGGTGGATCATCAGTGTTAGAGCTAAAATTAGCATGTTTAATGTGATTTTCATGCTTCCAGGGGCCCAAAACACAAGATTTATGGAATGGTTAAAAGTGCATGAAAATGGCCAAATTACTCACTCTGAGTTCTCAAAAAGGGTTTCTTCACCCCGGGAAGTTAATTAAATACCATTTGGAGGCATTTAATGTTCGAGCAAAAACGGCTGATTTTCGACAAACGAGATAACACCCCCCCATTACGTCATGCTTCAGAAATGTGGAAAATGGTCCGTTTTCAAATGTTTTATTTTTGAACGTCAGTTCACATTTGTAGGTGGATCATCAGTGTTAGAGCTAAAATTAGCATGTTTAAAGTGATTTTCATGCTTCCAGGGGCTCGGGAAGTTAATTAAATACCATTTGGAGGCATTTAATGTTCGAGCAAAAACGGCTTATTTTCGACAAAAGAGATAACACCCCCCCATTACGTCATGCTTCAGAAATGTGGAAAATGGTCCGTTTTCAAATGTTTTATTTTTGAACGTCAGTTCACATTTGTAGGTGGATCATCAGTGTTAGAGCTAAAATTAGCATGTTTAAAGTGATTTTCATGCTTCCAGGGGCCCAAAACACAAGATTTATGGAATGGTTAAAAGTGCATGAAAATGGCCAATTTACTCACTCTGAGTTCTCAAAAAGGGTTTCTTCACCCCGGGAAGTTAATTAAATACCATTTGGAGGCATTTAATGTTCGAGCAAAAATGGCTGATTTTCGACAAAAGAGATAACACCCCCCCATTACGTCATGCTTCAGAAATGTGGAAAATGGTCCGTTTTCAAATGTTTTATTTTTGAACGTCAGTTCACATTTGTAGGTGGATCATCAGTGTTAGAGCTAAAATTAGCATGTTTAAAGTGATTTTCATGCTTCCAGGGGCTCGGGAAGTTAATTAAATACCATTTGGAGGCATTTAATGTTCGAGCAAAAACGGCTGATTTTCGACAAAAGAGATAACACCCCCCCATTACGTCATGCTTCAGAAATGTGGAAAATGGTCCGTTTTCAAATGTTTTATTTTTGAACGTCAGCTCACATTTGTAGGTGGATCATCAGTGTTAGAGCTAAAATTAGCATGTTTAAAGTGATTTTCATGCTTCCAGGGGCCCAAAACACAAGATTTATGGAATGGTTAAAAGTGCATGAAAATGGCCAATTTACTCACTCTGAGTTCTCAAAAAGGGTTTCTTCACCCCGGGAAGTTAATTAAATACCATTTGGAGGCATTTAATGTTCGAGCAAAAACGGCTGATTTTCGACAAAAGAGATAACACCCCCCCCATTACGTCATGCTTCAGAAATGTGGAAAATGGTCCGTTTTCAAATGTTTTATTTTTGAACGTCAGTTCACATTTGTAGGTGGATCATCAGTGTTAGAGCTAAAATTAGCATGTTTAAAGTGATTTTCATGCTTCCAGGGGCTCGGGAAGTTAATTAAATACCATTTGGAGGCATTTAATGTTCGAGCAAAAACGGCTGATTTTCGACAAAAGAGATAAGACCCCCCCATTACGTCATGCTTCAGAAATGTGGAAAATGGTCCGTTTTCAAATGTTTTATTTTTGAACGTCAGTTCACATTTGTAGGTGGATCATCAGTGTTAGAGCTAAAATTAGCATGTTTAAAGTGATTTTCATGCTTCCAGGGGCTCGGGAAGTGAAATAAATACCATTTGGAGGCATTTAATGTTTGAGCAAAAACGGCTGATTTTCGACAAAAGAGATAACACCCCCCCATTACGTCATGCTTCAGAAATGTGGAAAATGGTCCGTTTTCAAATGTTTTATTTTTGAACGTCAGTTCAAATTTGTAGGTGGATCATCAGTGTTAGAGCTAAAATTAGCATGTTTAAAGTGATTTTCATGCTTCCAGGGGCTCGGGAAGGTAATTAAATACCATTTGGAGGCATTTAATGTTCGAGCAAAAACGGCTGATTTTCAACAAAAGAGATAACACCCCCCCATTACGTCATGCTTCAGAAATGTGGAAAATGGTCCGTTTTCAAATGTTTTATTTTTGAACGTCAGTTCACATTTGTAGGTGGATCATCAGTGTTAGAGCTAAAATTAGCTTTTTTAAAGTGATTTTCATGCTTCCAGGGGCTCGGGAAGTTAATTAAATACCATTTGGAGGCATTTAATGTTCGAGCAAAAACGGCTGATTTTCGACAAAAGAGATAACACCCCCCCATTACGTCATGCTTCAGAAATGTGGAAAATGGTCCGTTTTCAAATGTTTTATTTTTGAACGTCAGTTCACATTTGTAGGTGGATCATCAGTGTTAGAGCTAAAATTAGCATGTTTAAAGTGATTTTCATGCTTCCAGGGGCCCAAAACACAAGATTTATGGAATGGTTAAAAGTGCATGAAAATGGCCAATTTACTCACTCTGAGTTCTCAAAAAGGGTTTCTTCACCCCGGGAAGTTAATTAAATACCATTTGGAGGCAGTTAATGTTCGAGCAAAAACGGCTGATTTTCGACAAAAGAGATAACACCCTCCCATTACGTCATGCTTCAGAAATGTGGAAAATGGTCCGTTTTCAAATGTTTTATTTTTGAACGTCAGTTCACATTTGTAGGTGGATCATCAGTGTTAGAGCTAAAATTAGCATGTTTAAAGTGATTTTCATGCTTCCAGGGGCTCGGGAAGTTAATTAAATACCATTTGGAGGCATTTAATGTTCGAGCAAAAACGGCTGATTTTCGACAAAAGAGATAACACCCCCCATTACGTCATGCTTCAGAAATGTGGAAAATGGTCCGTTTTCAAATGTTTTATTTTTGAACGTCAGTTCACATTTGTAGGTGGATCATCAGTGTTAGAGCTAAAATTAGCATGTTTAAAGTGATTTTCATGCTTCCAGGGGCTCGGGAAGTTAATTAAATACCATTTGGAGGCATTTAATGTTCGAGCAAAAACGGCTGATTTTCGACAAAAGAGATAACACCCCCATTACATCATGCTTCAGAAATGTGGAAAATGGTCCGTTTTCAAATGTTTTATTTTTGAACGTCAGTTCACATTTGTAGGTGGATCATCAGTGTTAGAGCTAAAATTAGCATGTTTAAAGTGATTTTCATGCTTCCAGGGGCTCGGGAAGTTAATTAAATACCATTTGGAGGCATTTAATGTTCGACCAAAAACGGCTGATTTTCGACAAAAGAGATAACACCCCCCCATTACGTCATGCTTCAGAAATGTGGAAAATGGTCCGTTTTCAAATGTTTTATTTTTGAACGTCAGTTCACATTTGTAGGTGGATCATCAGTGTTAGAGCTAAAATTAGCATGTTTAAAGTGATTTTCATGCTTCCAGGGGCCCAAAACACAAGATTTATGGAATGGTTAAAAGTGCATGAAAATGGCCAATTTACTCACTCTGAGTTCTCAAAAAGGGTTTCTTCACCCCGGGAAGTGAAATAAATACCATTTGGAGGCATTTAATGTTCGAGCAAAAACGGCTGATTTTCGACAAAAGAGATAACACCCCCCCATTACGTCATGCTTCAGAAATGTGGAAAATGGTCCGTTTTCAAATGTTTTATTTTTGAACGTCAGTTCACATTTGTAGGTGGATCATCAGTGTTAGAGCTAAAATTAGCATGTTTAAAGTGATTTTCATGCTTCCAGGGGCTCGGGAAGTTAATTAAATACCATTTGGAGGCATTTAATGTTCGAGCAAAAACGGCTGATTTTCGACAAAAGAGATAACACCCCCCCATTACGTCATGCTTCAGAAATGTGGAAAATGGTCCGTTTTCAAATGTTTTATTTTTGAACGTCAGTTCACATTTGTAGGTGGATCATCAGTGTTAGAGCTAAAATTAGCATGTTTAAAGTGATTTTCATGCTTCCAGGGGCCCAAAACACAAGATTTATGGGATGGTTAAAAGTGCATGAAAATGGCCAATTTACTCACTCTGAGTTCTCAAAAAGGGTTTCTTCACCCCGGGAAGTTAATTAAATACCATTTGGAGGCATTTAATGTTCGAGCAAAAACGGCTGATTTTCGACAAAAGAGATAACACCCCCCCATTACGTCATGCTTCAGAAATGTGGAAAATGGTCCGTTTTCAAATGTTTTATTTTTGAACGTCAGTTCACATTTGTAGGTGGATCATCAGTGTTAGAGCTAAAATTAGCATGTTTAAAGTGATTTTCATGCTTCCAGGGGCTCGGGAAGTTAATTAAATACCATTTGGAGGCATTTAATGTTCGAGCAAAAACAGCTGATTTTCGACAAAAGAGATAACACCCCCCCATTACGTCATGCTTCAGAAATGTGGAAAATGGTCCGTTTTCAAATGTTTTATTTTTGAACGTCAGTTCACATTTGTAGGTGGATCATCAGTGTTAGAGCTAAAATTAGCATGTTTAAAGTGATTTTCATGCTTCCAGGGGCTCGGGAAGTTAATTAAATACCATTTGGAGGCATTTAATGTTCGAGCAAAAACGGCTGATTTTCGACAAAAGAGATAACACCCCCCCATTACGTCATGCTTCAGAAATGTGGAAAATGGTCCGTTTTCAAATGTTTTATTTTTGAACGTCAGTTCACATTTGTAGGTGGATCATCAGTGTTAGAGCTAAAATTAGCATGTTTAAAGTGATTTTCATGCTTCCAGGGGCTCGGGAAGTTAATTAAATACCATTTGGAGGCATTTAATGTTCGAGCAAAAACGGCTGATTTTCGACAAAAGAGATAACATCCCCCCATTACGTCATGCTTCAGAAATGTGGAAAATGGTCCGTTTTCAAATGTTTTATTTTTGAACGTCAGTTCACATTTGTAGGTGGATCATCAGTGTTAGAGCTAAAATTAGCATGTTTAAAGTGATTTTCATGCTTCCAGGGGCCCAAAACACAAGATTTATGGAATGGTTAAAAGTGCATGAAAATGGCCAATTTACTCACTCTGAGTTCTCAAAAAGGGTTTCTTCACCCCGGGAAGTTAATTAAATACCATTTGGAGGCATTTAATGTTCGAGCAAAAACGGCTGATTTTCGACAAAAGAGATAACACCCCCCCATTACGTCATGCTTCAGAAATGTGGAAAATGGTCCGTTTTCAAATGTTTTATTTTTGAACGTCAGTTCACATTTGTAGGTGGATCATCAGTGTTAGAGCTAAAATTAGCATGTTTAAAGTGATTTTCATGCTTCCAGGGGCCCAAAACACAAGATTTATGGAATGGTTAAAAGTGCATGAAAATGGCCAATTTACTCACTCTGAGTTCTCAAAAAGGGTTTCTTCACCCCCGGAAGTTAATTAAATACCATTTGGAGGCATTTAATGTTCGAGCAAAAATGGCTGATTTTCAAAAAAAGAGATAACACGCCCCCCATTACGTCATGCTTCAGAAATGTGGAAAATGGTCCGTTTTCAAATGTTTTATTTTTGAACGTCAGTTCACATTTGTAGGTGGATCATCAGTGTTAGAGCTAAAATTAGCATGTTTAAAGTGATTTTCATGCTTCCAGGGGCTCGGGAAGTTAATTAAATACCATTTGGAGGCATTTAATGTTCGAGCAAAAACGGCTGATTTTCGACAAAAGAGATAACACCCCCCCATTACGTCATGCTTCAGAAATGTGGAAAATGGTCCGTTTTCAAATGTTTTATTTTTGAACGTCAGTTCACATTTGTAGGTGGATCATCAGTGTTAGAGCTAAAATTAGCATGTTTAAAGTGATTTTCATGCTTCCAGGGGCCCAAAACACAAGATTTATGGAATGGTTAAAAGTGCATGAAAATGGCCAATTTACTCACTCTGAGTTCTCAAAAAGGGTTTCTTCACCCCGGGAAGTTAATTAAATACCATTTGGAGGCATTTAATGTTCGAGCAAAAACGGCTGATTTTCGACAAGAGATAACACCCCCCCCATTACGTCATGCTTCAGAAATGTGGAAAATGGTCCGTTTTCAAATGTTTTATTTTTGAACGTCAGTTCACATTTGTAGGTGGATCATCAGTGTTAGAGCTAAAATTAGCATGTTTAAAGTGATTTTCATGCTTCCAGGGGCTCAGGAAGTTAATTAAATACCATTTGGAGGCATTTAATGTTCAAACAAAAACGGCTGATTTTCGACAAAAGAGATAACACCCCCCCATTACGTCAAGCTTCAGAAATGTGGAAAATGGTCCGTTTTCAAATGTTCTATTTTTGAACGTCAGTTCACATTTGTAGGTGGATCATCAGTGTTAGAGCTAAAATTAGCATGTTTAAAGTGATTTTCATGCTTCCAGGGGCTCGGGAAGTGAAATAAATACCATTTGGAGGCATTTAATGTTCGAGCAAAAACGGCTGATTTTCGACAAAAGAGATAACACTCCCCCATTACGTCATGCTTCAGAAATGTGGAAAATGGTCCGTTTTCAAATGTTTTATTTTTGAACGTCAGTTCACATTTGTAGGTGGATCATCAGTGTTAGAGCTAAAATTAGCATGTTTAAAGTGATTTTCATGCTTCCAGGGGCTCGGGAAGTTAATTAAATACCATTTGGAGGCATTTAATGTTCGAGCAAAAACGGCTGATTTTCGACAAAAGAGATAACACCCCCCCATTACGTCATGCTTCAGAAATGTGGAAAATGGTCCGTTTTCAAATGTTTTATTTTTGAACGTCAGTTCACATTTGTAGGTGGATCATCAGTGTTAGAGCTAAAATTAGCATGTTTAAAGTGATTTTCATGCTTCCAGGGGCCCAAAACACAAGATTTATGGAATGGTTAAAAGTGCATGAAAATGGCCAATTTACTCACTCTGAGTTCTCAAAAAGGGTTTCTTCACCCCGGG
Source organism: Lissotriton vulgaris (assembly GCF_964263255.1). Lineage (NCBI taxonomy): Eukaryota > Metazoa > Chordata > Amphibia > Caudata > Salamandridae > Lissotriton > Lissotriton vulgaris. Next base: position 84,961 of record NW_028254392.1, on the reverse strand, counting down.
AAGTTAATTAAATACCATTTGGAGGCATTTAATGTTCGAGCAAAAACGGCTGATTTTCGACAAAAGAGATAACACCCCCCCATTACGTCATGCTTCAGAAATGTGGAAAATGGTCCGTTTTCAAATGTTTTATTTTTGAACGTTAGTTCACATTTGTAGGTGGATCATCAGTGTTAGAGCTAAAATTAGCATGTTTAAAGTGATTTTCATGCTTCCAGGGGCTCGGGAAGTTAATTAAATACCATTTGGAGGCATTTAATGTTCGAGCAAAAACGGATGATTTTCGACAAAAGAGATAACACCCCCCCATTACGTCATGCTTCAGAAATGTGGAAAATGGTCCGTTTTCAAATGTTTTATTTTTGAACGTCAGTTCACATTTGTAGGTGGATCATCAGTGTTAGAGCTAAAATTAGCATGTTTAATGTGATTTTCATGCTTCCAGGGGCCCAAAACACAAGATTTATGGAATGGTTAAAAGTGCATGAAAATGGCCAAATTACTCACTCTGAGTTCTCAAAAAGGGTTTCTTCACCCCGGGAAGTTAATTAAATACCATTTGGAGGCATTTAATGTTCGAGCAAAAACGGCTGATTTTCGACAAACGAGATAACACCCCCCCATTACGTCATGCTTCAGAAATGTGGAAAATGGTCCGTTTTCAAATGTTTTATTTTTGAACGTCAGTTCACATTTGTAGGTGGATCATCAGTGTTAGAGCTAAAATTAGCATGTTTAAAGTGATTTTCATGCTTCCAGGGGCTCGGGAAGTTAATTAAATACCATTTGGAGGCATTTAATGTTCGAGCAAAAACGGCTGATTTTCGACAAAAGAGATAACACCCCCCCATTACGTCATGCTTCAGAAATGTGGAAAATGGTCCGTTTTCAAATGTTTTATTTTTGAACGTCAGTTCACATTTGTAGGTGGATCATCAGTGTTAGAGCTAAAATTAGCATGTTTAAAGTGATTTTCATGCTTCCAGGGGCCCAAAACACAAGATTTATGGAATGGTTAAAAGTGCATGAAAATGGCCAATTTACTCACTCTGAGTTCTCAAAAAGGGTTTCTTCACCCCGGGAAGTTAATTAAATACCATTTGGAGGCATTTAATGTTCGAGCAAAAATGGCTGATTTTCGACAAAAGAGATAACACCCCCCCATTACGTCATGCTTCAGAAATGTGGAAAATGGTCCGTTTTCAAATGTTTTATTTTTGAACGTCAGTTCACATTTGTAGGTGGATCATCAGTGTTAGAGCTAAAATTAGCATGTTTAAAGTGATTTTCATGCTTCCAGGGGCTCGGGAAGTTAATTAAATACCATTTGGAGGCATTTAATGTTCGAGCAAAAACGGCTGATTTTCGACAAAAGAGATAACACCCCCCCATTACGTCATGCTTCAGAAATGTGGAAAATGGTCCGTTTTCAAATGTTTTATTTTTGAACGTCAGCTCACATTTGTAGGTGGATCATCAGTGTTAGAGCTAAAATTAGCATGTTTAAAGTGATTTTCATGCTTCCAGGGGCCCAAAACACAAGATTTATGGAATGGTTAAAAGTGCATGAAAATGGCCAATTTACTCACTCTGAGTTCTCAAAAAGGGTTTCTTCACCCCGGGAAGTTAATTAAATACCATTTGGAGGCATTTAATGTTCGAGCAAAAACGGCTGATTTTCGACAAAAGAGATAACACCCCCCCATTACGTCATGCTTCAGAAATGTGGAAAATGGTCCGTTTTCAAATGTTTTATTTTTGAACGTCAGTTCACATTTGTAGGTGGATCATCAGTGTTAGAGCTAAAATTAGCATGTTTAAAGTGATTTTCATGCTTCCAGGGGCTCGGGAAGTTAATTAAATACCATTTGGAGGCATTTAATGTTCGAGCAAAAACGGCTGATTTTCGACAAAAGAGATAAGACCCCCCCATTACGTCATGCTTCAGAAATGTGGAAAATGGTCCGTTTTCAAATGTTTTATTTTTGAACGTCAGTTCACATTTGTAGGTGGATCATCAGTGTTAGAGCTAAAATTAGCATGTTTAAAGTGATTTTCATGCTTCCAGGGGCTCGGGAAGTGAAATAAATACCATTTGGAGGCATTTAATGTTTGAGCAAAAACGGCTGATTTTCGACAAAAGAGATAACACCCCCCCATTACGTCATGCTTCAGAAATGTGGAAAATGGTCCGTTTTCAAATGTTTTATTTTTGAACGTCAGTTCACATTTGTAGGTGGATCATCAGTGTTAGAGCTAAAATTAGCATGTTTAAAGTGATTTTCATGCTTCCAGGGGCTCGGGAAGGTAATTAAATACCATTTGGAGGCATTTAATGTTCGAGCAAAAACGGCTGATTTTCAACAAAAGAGATAACACCCCCCCATTACGTCATGCTTCAGAAATGTGGAAAATGGTCCGTTTTCAAATGTTTTATTTTTGAACGTCAGTTCACATTTGTAGGTGGATCATCAGTGTTAGAGCTAAAATTAGCATTTTTAAAGTGATTTTCATGCTTCCAGGGGCTCGGGAAGTTAATTAAATACCATTTGGAGGCATTTAATGTTCGAGCAAAAACGGCTGATTTTCGACAAAAGAGATAACACCCCCCCATTACGTCATGCTTCAGAAATGTGGAAAATGGTCCGTTTTCAAATGTTTAATTTTTGAACGTCAGTTCACATTTGTAGGTGGATCATCAGTGTTAGAGCTAAAATTAGCATGTTTAAAGTGATTTTCATGCTTCCAGGGGCCCAAAACACAAGATTTATGGAATGGTTAAAAGTGCATGAAAATGGCCAATTTACTCACTCTGAGTTCTCAAAAAGGGTTTCTTCACCCCGGGAAGTTAATTAAATACCATTTGGAGGCAGTTAATGTTCGAGCAAAAACGGCTGATTTTCGACAAAAGAGATAACACCCTCCCATTACGTCATGCTTCAGAAATGTGGAAAATGGTCCGTTTTCAAATGTTTTATTTTTGAACGTCAGTTCACATTTGTAGGTGGATCATCAGTGTTAGAGCTAAAATTAGCATGTTTAAAGTGATTTTCATGCTTCCAGGGGCTCGGGAAGTTAATTAAATACCATTTGGAGGCATTTAATGTTCGAGCAAAAACGGCTGATTTTCGACAAAAGAGATAACACCCCCCATTACGTCATGCTTCAGAAATGTGGAAAATGGTCCGTTTTCAAATGTTTTATTTTTGAACGTCAGTTCACATTTGTAGGTGGATCATCAGTGTTAGAGCTAAAATTAGCATGTTTAAAGTGAATTTCATGCTTCCAGGGGCTCGGGAAGTTAATTAAATACCATTTGGAGGCATTTAATGTTCGAGCAAAAACGGCTGATTTTCGACAAAAGAGATAACACCCCCCATTACGTCATGCTTCAGAAATGTGGAAAATGGTCCGTTTTCAAATGTTTTATTTTTGAACGTCAGTTCACATTTGTAGGTGGATCATCAGTGTTAGAGCTAAAATTAGCATGTTTAAAGTGATTTTCATGCTTCCAGGGGCTCGGGAAGTTAATTAAATACCATTTGGAGGCATTTAATGTTCGACCAAAAACGGCTGATTTTCGACAAAAGAGATAACACCCCCCCATTACGTCATGCTTCAGAAATGTGGAAAATGGTCCGTTTTCAAATGTTTTATTTTTGAACGTCAGTTCACATTTGTAGGTGGATCATCAGTGTTAGAGCTAAAATTAGCATGTTTAAAGTGATTTTCATGCTGCCAGGGGCCCAAAACACAAGATTTATGGAATGGTTAAAAGTGCATGAAAATGGCCAATTTACTCACTCTGAGTTCTCAAAAAGGGTTTCTTCACCCCGGGAAGTGAAATAAATACCATTTGGAGGCATTTAATGTTCGAGCAAAAACGGCTGATTTTCGACAAAAGAGATAACACCCCCCCATTACGTCATGCTTCAGAAATGTGGAAAATGGTCCGTTTTCAAATGTTTTATTTTTGAACGTCAGTTCACATTTGTAGGTGGATCATCAGTGTTAGAGCTAAAATTAGCATGTTTAAAGTGATTTTCATGCTTCCAGGGGCTCGGGAAGTTAATTAAATACCATTTGGAGGCATTTAATGTTCGAGCAAAAACGGCTGATTTTCGACAAAAGAGATAACACCCCCCCATTACGTCATGCTTCAGAAATGTGGAAAATGGTCCGTTTTCAAATGTTTTATTTTTGAACGTCAGTTCACATTTGTAGGTGGATCATCAGTGTTAGAGCTAAAATTAGCATGTTTAAAGTGATTTTCATGCTTCCAGGGGCCCAAAACACAAGATTTATGGGATGGTTAAAAGTGCATGAAAATGGCCAATTTACTCACTCTGAGTTCTCAAAAAGGGTTTCTTCACCCCGGGAAGTTAATTAAATACCATTTGGAGGCATTTAATGTTCGAGCAAAAACGGCTGATTTTCGACAAAAGAGATAACACCCCCCCATTACGTCATGCTTCAGAAATGTGGAAAATGGTCCGTTTTCAAATGTTTTATTTTTGAACGTCAGTTCACATTTGTAGGTGGATCATCAGTGTTAGAGCTAAAATTAGCATGTTTAAAGTGATTTTCATGCTTCCAGGGGCTCGGGAAGTTAATTAAATACCATTTGGAGGCATTTAATGTTCGAGCAAAAACAGCTGATTTTCGACAAAAGAGATAACACCCCCCCATTACGTCATGCTTCAGAAATGTGGAAAATGGTCCGTTTTCAAATGTTTTATTTTTGAACGTCAGTTCACATTTGTAGGTGGATCATCAGTGTTAGAGCTAAAATTAGCATGTTTAAAGTGATTTTCATGCTTCCAGGGGCTCGGGAAGTTAATTAAATACCATTTGGAGGCATTTAATGTTCGAGCAAAAACGGCTGATTTTCGACAAAAGAGATAACACCCCCACATTACGTCATGCTTCAGAAATGTGGAAAATGGTCCGTTTTCAAATGTTTTATTTTTGAACGTCAGTTCACATTTGTAGGTGGATCATCAGTGTTAGAGCTAAAATTAGCATGTTTAAAGTGATTTTCATGCTTCCAGGGGCTCGGGAAGTTAATTAAATACCATTTGGAGGCATTTAATGTTCGAGCAAAAACGGCTGATTTTCGACAAAAGAGATAACATCCCCCCATTACGTCATGCTTCAGAAATGTGGAAAATGGTCCGTTTTCAAATGTTTTATTTTTGAACGTCAGTTCACATTTGTAGGTGGATCATCAGTGTTAGAGCTAAAATTAGCATGTTTAAAGTGATTTTCATGCTTCCAGGGGCCCAAAACACAAGATTTATGGAATGGTTAAAAGTGCATGAAAATGGCCAATTTACTCACTCTGAGTTCTCAAAAAGGGTTTCTTCACCCCGGGAAGTTAATTAAATACCATTTGGAGGCATTTAATGTTCGAGCAAAAACGGCTGATTTTCGACAAAAGAGATAACACCCCCCCATTACGTCATGCTTCAGAAATGTGGAAAATGGTCCGTTTTCAAATGTTTTATTTTTGAACGTCAGTTCACATTTGTAGGTGGATCATCAGTGTTAGAGCTAAAATTAGCATGTTTAAAGTGATTTTCATGCTTCCAGGGACTCGGGAAGCTAATTAAATACCATTTGGAGGCATTTAATGTTCGAGCAAAAACGGCTGATTTTCGACAAAAGAGATAACACCCCCCCCATTACGTCATGCTTCAGAAATGTGGAAAATGGTCCGTTTTCAAATGTTTTATTTTTGAACGTCAGTTCACATTTGTAGGTGGATCATCAGTGTTAGAGCTAAAATTAGCATGTTTAAAGTGATTTTCATGCTTCCAGGGGCCCAAAACACAAGATTTATGGAATGGTTAAAAGTGCATGAAAATGGCCAATTTACTCACTCTGAGTTCTCAAAAAGGGTTTCTTCACCCCGGGAAGTTAATTAAATACCATTTGGAGGCATTTAATGTTCGAGCAAAAACGGCTGATTTTCGACAAAAGAGATAACACCCCCCATTACGTCATGCTTCAGAAATGTAGAAAATGGTCCGTTTTCAAATGTTTTATTTTTGAACGTCAGTTCACATTTGTAGGTGGATCATCAGTGTTAGAGCTAAAATTAGCATGTTTAAAGTGATTTTCATGCTTCCAGGGGCTCGGGAAGTTAATTAAATACCATTTGGAGGCATTTAATGTTCGAGCAAAAACGGCTGATTTTCGACAAAAGAGATAACACCCCCCCATTACGTCATGCTTCAGAAATGTGGAAAATGGTCCGTTTTCAAATGTTTTATTTTTGAACGTCAGTTCACATTTGTAGGTGGATCATCAGTGTTAGAGCTAAAATTAGCATGTTTAAAGTGATTTTCATGCTTCCAGGGGCTCGGGAAGTTAATTAAATACCATTTGGATGCATTTAATGTTCGAGCAAAAACGGCTGATTTTCGACAAAAGAGATAACACCCCCCATTACGTCATGCTTCAGAAATGTGGAAAATGGTCCATTTTCAAATGTTTTATTTTTGAACGTCAGTTCACATTTGTAGGTGGATCATCAGTGTTAGAGCTAAAATTAGCATGTTTAAAGTGATTTTCATGCTTCCAGGGGCCCAAAACACAAGATTAATGGAATGGTTAAAAGTGCATGAAAATTGCCAATTTACTCACTCTGAGTTCTCAAAAAGGGTTTCTTCACCCCGGGAAGTGAAATAAATACCATTTGGAGGCATTTAATGTTCGAGCAAAAACGGCTGATTTTCGACAAAAGAGATAACACCCCCCCATTACGTCATGCTTCAGAAATGTGGAAAATGGTCCGTTTCAAATGTTTTATTTTTGAACGTCAGTTCACATTTGTAGGTGGATCATCAGTGTTAGAGCTAAAATTAGCATGTTTAAAGTGATTTTCATGCTTCCAGGGGCCCAAAACACAAGATTTATGGAATGGTTAAAAGTGCATGAAAATGGCCAATTTACTCACTCTGAGTTCTCAAAAAGGGTTTCTTCACCCCGGGAAGTTAATTAAATACCATTTGGAGGCATTTAATGTTCGAGCAAAAACGGCTGATTTTCGACAAAAGAGATAACACCCCCCCCCATTACGTCATGCTTCAGAAATGTGGAAAATGGTCCGTTTTCAAATGTTTTATTTTTGAACGTCAGTTCACATTTGTAGGTGGATCATCAGTGTTAGAGCTAAAATTAGCATGTTTAAAGTGATTTTCATGCTTCCAGGGGCTCGGGAAGTTAATTAAATACCATTTGGAGGCATTTAATGTTCGAGCAAAAACGGCTGATTTTCGACAAAAGAGATAACACCCCCCCATTACGTCATGCTTCAGAAATGTGGAAAATGGTCCGTTTTCAAATGTTTTATTTTTGAACGTCAGTTCACATTTGTAGGTGGATCATCAGTGTTAGAGCTAAAATTAGCATGTTTAAAGTGATTTTCATGCTTCCAGGGGCTCGGGAAGTGAAATAAATACCATTTGGAGGCATTTAATGTTCGAGCAAAAACGGCTGATTTTCGACAAAAGAGATAACACCCCCCCATTACGTCATGCTTCAGAAATGTGGAAAATGGTCCGTTTTCAAATGTTTTATTTTTGAACGTCAGTTCACATTTGTAGGTGGATCATCAGTGTTACAGCTAAAATTAGCATGTTTAAAGTGATTTTCATGCTTCCAGGGGCCCAAAACACAAGATTTATGGAATGGTTAAAAGTGCATGAAAATGGCCAATTTACTCACTCTGAGTTCTCAAAAAGGGTTTCTTCACCCCGGGAAGTTAATTAAATACCATTTGGAGGCATTTAATGTTCGAGCAAAAACGGCTGATTTTTGACAAAAGAGATAACACCCCCCCATTACGTCATGCTTCAGAAATGTGGAAAATGGTCCGTTTTCAAATGTTTTATTTTTGAACGTTAGTTCACATTTGTAGGTGGATCATCAGTGTTAGAGCTAAAATTAGCATGTTTAAAGTGATTTTCATGCTTCCAGGGGCTCGGGAAGTTAATTAAATACCATTTGGAGGCATTTAATGTTCGAGCAAAAACGGCTGATTTTCGACAAAAGAGATAACACCCCCCCATTACGTCATGCTTCAGAAATGTGGAAAATGGTCCGTTTTCAAATGTTTTATTTTTGAACGTCAGTTCACATTTGTAGGTGGATCATCAGTGTTAGAGCTAAAATTAGCATGTTTAAAGTGATTTTCATGCTTCCAGGGGCCCAAAACACAAGATTTATGGAATGGTTAAAAGTGCATGAAAATGGCCAAATTACTCACTCTGAGTTCTCAAAAAGGGTTTCTTCACCCCGGGAAGTTAATTAAATACCATTTGGAGGCATTTAATGTTCGAGCAAAAACGGCTGATTTTCGACAAACGAGATAACACCCCCCCATTACGTCATGCTTCAGAAATGTGGAAAATGGTCCGTTTTCAAATGTTTTATTTTTGAACGTCAGTTCACATTTGTAGGTGGATCATCAGTGTTAGAGCTAAAATTAGCATGTTTAAAGTGATTTTCATGCTTCCAGGGGCTCGGGAAGTTAATTAAATACCATTTGGAGGCATTTAATGTTCGAGCAAAAACGGCTGATTTTCGACAAAAGAGATAACACCCCCCCATTACGTCATGCTTCAGAAATGTGGAAAATGGTCCGTTTTCAAATGTTTTATTTTTGAACGTCAGTTCACATTTGTAGGTGGATCATCAGTGTTAGAGCTAAAATTAGCATGTTTAAAGTGATTTTCATGCTTCCAGGGGCCCAAAACACAAGATTTATGGAATGGTTAAAAGTGCATGAAAATGGCCAATTTACTCACTCTGAGTTCTCAAAAAGGGGTTCTTCACCCCGGGAAGTTAATTAAATACCATTTGGAGGCATTTAATGTTCGAGCAAAAATGGCTGATTTTCGACAAAAGAGATAACACCCCCCCATTACGTCATGCTTCAGAAATGTGGAAAATGGTCCGTTTTCAAATGTTTTATTTTTGAACGTCAGTTCACATTTGTAGGTGGATCATCAGTGTTAGAGCTAAAATTAGCATGTTTAAAGTGATTTTCATGCTTCCAGGGGCTCGGGAAGTTAATTAAATACCATTTGGAGGCATTTAATGTTCGAGCAAAAACGGCTGATTTTCGACAAAAGAGATAACACCCCCCCATTACGTCATGCTTCAGAAATGTGGAAAATGGTCCGTTTTCAAATGTTTTATTTTTGAACGTCAGCTCACATTTGTAGGTGGATCATCAGTGTTAGAGCTAAAATTAGCATGTTTAAAGTGATTTTCATGCTTCCAGGGGCCCAAAACACAAGATTTATGGAATGGTTAAAAGTGCATGAAAATGGCCAATTTACTCACTCTGAGTTCTCAAAAAGGGTTTCTTCACCCCGGGAAGTTAATTAAATACCATTTGGAGGCATTTAATGTTCGAGCAAAAACGGCTGATTTTCGACAAAAGAGATAACACCCCCCCATTACGTCATGCTTCAGAAATGTGGAAAATGGTCCGTTTTCAAATGTTTTATTTTTGAACGTCAGTTCACATTTGTAGGTGGATCATCAGTGTTAGAGCTAAGATTAGCATGTTTAAAGTGATTTTCATGCTTCCAGGGGCTCGGGAAGTTAATTAAATACCATTTGGAGGCATTTAATGTTCGAGCAAAAACGGCTGATTTTCGACAAAAGAGATAAGACCCCCCCATTACGTCATGCTTCAGAAATGTGGAAAATGGTCCGTTTTCAAATGTTTTATTTTTGAACGTCAGTTCACATTTGTAGGTGGATCATCAGTGTTAGAGCTAAAATTAGCATGTTTAAAGTGATTTTCATGCTTCCAGGGGCTTGGGAAGTGAAATAAATACCATTTGGAGGCATTTAATGTTTGAGCAAAAACGGCTGATTTTCGAAAAAAGAGATAACACCCCCCCATTACGTCATGCTTCAGAAATGTGGAAAATGGTCCGTTTTCAAATGTTTTATTTTTGAATGTCAGTTCACATTTGTAGGTGGATCATCAGTGTTAGAGCTAAAATTAGCATGTTTAAAGTGATTTTCATGCTTCCAGGGGCTCGGGAAGGTAATTAAATACCATTTGGAGGCATTTAATGTTCGAGCAAAAACGGCTGATTTTCAACAAAAGAGATAACACCCCCCCATTACGTCATGCTTCAGAAATGTGGAAAATGGTCCGTTTTCAAATGTTTTATTTTTGAACGTCAGTTCACATTTGTAGGTGGATCATCAGTGTTAGAGCTAAAATTAGCATTTTTAAAGTGATTTTCATGCTTCCAGGAGCTCGGGAAGTTAATTAAATACCATTTGGAGGCATTTAATGTTCGAGCAAAAACGGCTGATTTTCGACAAAAGAGATAACACCCCCCCATTACGTCATGCTTCAGAAATGTGGAAAATGGTCCGTTTTCAAATGTTTTATTTTTGAACGTCAGTTCACATTTGTAGGTGGATCATCAGTGTTAGAGCTAAAATTAGCATGTTTAAAGTGATTTTCATGCTTCCAGGGGCCCAAAACACAAGATTTATGGAATGGTTAAAAGTGCATGAAAATGGCCAATTTACTCACTCTGAGTTCTCAAAAAGGGTTTCTTCACCCCGGGAAGTTAATTAAATACCATTTGGAGGCAGTTAATGTTCGAGCAAAAACGGCTGATTTTCGACAAAAGAGATAACACCCTCCCATTACGTCATGCTTCAGAAATGTGGAAAATGGTCCGTTTTCAAATGTTTTATTTTTGAACGTCAGTTCACATTTGTAGGTGGATCATCAGTGTTAGAGCTAAAATTAGCATGTTTAAAGTGATTTTCATGCTTCCAGGGGCTCGGGAAGTTAATTAAATACCATTTGGAGGCATTTAATGTTCGACCAAAAACGGCTGATTTTCGACAAAAGAGATAACACCCCCCCATTACGTCATGCTTCAGAAATGTGGAAAATGGTCCGTTTTCAAATATTTTATTTTTGAACGTCAGTTCACATTTGTAGGTGGATCATCAGTGTTAGAGCTAAAATTAGCATGTTTAAAGTGATTTTCATGCTTCCAGGGGCCCAAAACACAAGATTTATGGAATGGTTAAAAGTGCATGAAAATGGCCAATTTACTCACTCTGAGTTCTCAAAAAGGGTTTCTTCACCCCGGGAAGTGAAATAAATACCATTTGGAGGCATTTAATGTTCGAGCAAAAACGGCTGATTTTCGACAAAAGAGATAACACCCCCCCATTACGTCATGCTTCAGAAATGTGGAAAATGGTCCGTTTTCAAATGTTTTATTTTTGAACGTCAGTTCACATTTGTAGGTGGATCATCAGTGTTAGAGCTAAAATTAGCATGTTTAAAGTGATTTTCATGCTTCCAGGGGCTCGGGAAGTTAATTAAATACCATTTGGAGGCATTTAATGTTCGAGCAAAAACGGCTGATTTTCGACAAAAGAGATAACACCCCCCCATTACGTCATGCTTCAGAAATGTGGAAAATGGTCCGTTTTCAAATGTTTTATTTTTGAACGTCAGTTCACATTTGTAGGTGGATCATCAGTGTTAGAGCTAAAATTAGCATGTTTAAAGTGATTTTCATGCTTCCAGGGGCCCAAAACACAAGATTTATGGAATGGTTAAAAGTGCATGAAAATGGCCAATTTACTCACTCTGAGTTCTCAAAAAGGGTTTCTTCACCCCGGGAAGTTAATTAAATACCATTTGGAGGCATTTAATGTTCGAGCAAAAACGGCTGATTTTCGACAAAAGAGATAACACCCCCCCATTACGTCATGCTTCAGAAATGTGGAAAATGGTCCGTTTTCAAATGTTTTATTTTTGAACGTCAGTTCACATTTGTAGGTGGATCATCAGTGTTAGAGCTAAAATTAGCATGTTTAAAGTGATTTTCATGCTTCCAGGGGCTCGGGAAGTTAATTAAATACCATTTGGAGGCATTTAATGTTCGAGCAAAAACGGCTGATTTTCGAAAAAAGAGATAACACCCCCCCATTACGTCATGCTTCAGAAATGTGGAAAATGGTCCGTTTTCAAATGTTTTATTTTTGAACGTCAGTTCACATTTGTAGGTGGATCATCAGTGTTAGAGCTAAAATTAGCATGTTTAAAGTGATTTTCATGCTTCCAGGGGCTCGGGAAGTTAATTAAATACCATTTGGAGGCATTTAATGTTCGAGCAAAAACGGCTGATTTTCGACAAAAGAGATAACACCCCCCCATTACGTCATGCTTCAGAAATGTGGAAAATGGTCCGTTTTCAAATGTTTTATTTTTGAACGTCAGTTCACATTTGTAGGTGGATCATCAGTGTTAGAGCTAAAATTAGCATGTTTAAAGTGATTTTCATGCTTCCAGGGGCTCGGGAAGTTAATTAAATACCATTTGGAGGTATTTAATGTTCGAGCAAAAACGGCTGATTTTCGACAAAAGAGATAACATCCCCCCATTACGTCATGCTTCAGAAATGTGGAAAATGGTCCGTTTTCAAATGTTTTATTTTTGAACGTCAGTTCACATTTGTAGGTGGATCATCAGTGTTAGAGCTAAAATTAGCATGTTTAAAGTGATTTTCATGCTTCCAGGGGCCCAAAACACAAGATTTATGGAATGGTTAAAAGTGCATGAAAATGGCCAATTTACTCACTCTGAGTTCTCAAAAAGGGTTTCTTCACCCCGGGAAGTTAATTAAATACCATTTGGAGGCATTTAATGTTCGAGCAAAAACGGCTGATTTTCGACAAAAGAGATAACACCCCCCCATTACGTCATGCTTCAGAAATGTGGAAAATGGTCCATTTTCAAATGTTTTATTTTTGAACGTCAGTTCACATTTGTAGGTGGATCATCAGTGTTAGAGCTAAAATTAGCATGTTTAAAGTGATTTTCATGCTTCCAGGGGCCCAAAACACAAGATTTATGGAATGGTTAAAAGTGCATGAAAATGGCCAATTTACTCACTCTGAGTTCTCAAAAAGGGTTTCTTCACCCCGGGAAGTTAATTAAATACCATTTGGAGGCATTTAATGTTCGAGCAAAAACAGCTGATTTTCGACAAAAGAGATAACACCCCCCCATTACGTCATGCTTCAGAAATGTGGAAAATGGTCCGTTTTCAAATGTTTTATTTTTGAACGTCAGTTCACATTTGTAGGTGGATCATCAGTGTTAGAGCTAAAATTAGCATGTTTAAAGTGATTTTCATGCTTCCAGGGGCCCAAAACACAAGATTAATGGAATGGTTAAAAGTGCATGAAAATGGCCAATTTACTCACTCTGAGTTCTCAAAAAGGGTTTCTTCACCCCGGGAAGTTAATTAAATACCATTTGGAGGCATTTAATGTTCGAGCAAAAACGGTTGATTTTCGACAAAAGAGATAACACCCCCCCATTACGTCATGCTTCAGAAATGTGGAAAATGGTCCGTTTTCAAATGTTTTATTTTTGAACGTCAGTTCACATTTGTAGGTGGATCATCAGTGTTAGAGCAAAAATTAGCATGTTTAAAGTGATTTTCATGCTTCCAGGGGCCCAAAACACAAGATTTATGGAATGGTTAAAAGTGCATGAAAATGGCCAATTTACTCACTCTGAGTTCTCAAAAAGGGTTTCTTCACCCCGGGAAGTTAATTAAATACCATTTGGAGGCATTTAATGTTCGAGCAAAAACAGCTGATTTTCGACAAAAGAGATAACACCCCCCCATTACGTCATGCTTCAGAAATGTGGAAAATGGTTCGTTTTCAAATGTTTTATTTTTGAACGTCAGTTCACATTTGTAGGTGGATCATCAGTGTTAGAGCTAAAATTAGCATGTTTAAAGTGATTTTCATGCTTCCAGGGGCTCGGGAAGTTAATTAAATACCATTTGGAGGCATTTAATGTTCGAGCAAAAACGGCTGATTTTCGACAAAAGAGATACCACCCCCCCATTACGTCATGCTTCAGAAATGTGGAAAATGGTCCGTTTTCAAATGTTTTATTTTTGAACGTCAGTTCACATTTGTAGGTGGATCATCAGTATTAGAGCTAAAATTAGCATGTTTAAAGTGATTTTCATGCTTCCAGGGGCCCAAAACACAAGATTTATGGAATGGTTAAAAGTGCATGAAAATGGCCAATTTACTCACTCTGAGTTCTCAAAAAGGGTTTCTTCACCCCGGGAAGTGAAATAAATACCATTTGGAGGCATTTAATGTTCGAGCAAAAACGGCTGATTTTCGACAAAAGAGATAACACCCCCCCCATTACGTCATGCTTCAGAAATGTGGAAAATGGTCCGTTTTCAAATGTTTTATTTTTGAACGTCAGTTCACATTTGTAGGTGGATCATCAGTGTTAGAGCTAAAATTAGCATGTTTAAAGTGATTTTCATGCTTCCAGGGGCTCGGGAAGTTAATTAAATACCATTTGGAGGCATTTAATGTTCGAGCAAAAACGGCTGATTTTCGACAAAAGAGATGACACCCCCCCATTACGTCATGCTTCAGAAATGTGGAAAAAAGTCCGTTTTCAAATGTTTTATTTTTGAACGTCAGTTCACATTTGTAGGTGGATCATCAGTGTTAGAGCTAAAATTAGCATGTTTAAAGTGATTTTCATGCTTCCAGGGGCTCGGGAAGTTAATTAAATACCATTTGGAGGCATTTATTGTTCGAGCAAAAACAGCTGATTTTCGACAAAAGAGATAACACCCCCCCATTACGTCATGCTTCAGAAATGTGGAAAATGGTCCGTTTTCAAATGTTTTATTTTTGAACGTCAGTTCACATTTGTAGGTGGATCATCAGTGTTAGAGCTAAAATTAGCATGTTTAAAGTGATTTTCATGCTTCCAGGGGCCCAAAACACAAGATTAATGGAATGGTTAAAAGTGCATGAAAATGGCCAATTTACTCACTCTGAGTTCTCAAAAAGGGTTTCTTCACCCCGGGAAGTGAAATAAATACCATTTGGAGGCATTTAATGTTCGAGCAAAAACGGCTGATTTTCGACAAAAGAGATAACACCCCCCCATTACGTCATGCTTCAGAAATGTGGAAAATGGTCCGTTTTCAAATGTTTTATTTTTGAACGTCAGTTCACATTTGTAGGTGGATCATCAGTGTTAGAGCTAAAATTAGCATGTTTAAAGTGATTTTCATGCTTCCAGGGGCTCGGGAAGTGAAATAAATACCATTTGGAGGCATTTAATGTTCGAGCAAAAACGGCTGATTTTCGACAAAAGAGATAACACCCCCCCATTACGTCATGCTTCAGAAATGTGGAAAATGGTCCGTTTTCAAATGTTTTATTTTTGAACGTCAGTTCACATTTGTAGGTGGATCATCAGTGTTAGAGCTAAAATTAGCATGTTTAAAGTGATTTTCATGCTTCCAGGGGCCCAAAACACAAGATTAATGGAATGGTTAAAAGTGCATGAAAATGGCCAATTTACTCACTCTGAGTTCTCAAAAAGGGTTTCTTCACCCCGGGAAGTGAAATAAATACCATTTGGAGGCATTTAATGTTCGAGCAAAAACGGCTGATTTTCGACAAAAGAGATAACACCCCCCCATTACGTCATGCTTCAGAAATGTGGAAAATGGTCCGTTTTCAAATGTTTTATTTTTGAACGTCAGTTCACATTTGTAGGTGGATCATCAGTGTTAGAGCTAAAATTAGCATGTTTAAAGTGATTTTCATGCTTCCAGGGGCCCAAAACACAAGATTTATGGAATGGTTAAAAGTGCATGAAAATGGCCAATTTACTCACTCTGAGTTCTCAAAAAGGGTTTCTTCACCCCGGGAAGTGAAATAAATACCATTTGGAGGCATTTAATGTTCGAGCAAAAACGGCTGATTTTCGACAAAAGAGATAACACCCCCCCCCCCATTACGTCATGCTTCAGAAATGTGGAAAATGGTCCGTTTTAAAATGTTTTATTTTTGAACGTCAGTTCACATTTGTAGGTGGATCATCAGTGTTAGAGCTAAAATTAGCATGTTTAAAGTGATTTTCATGCTTCCAGGGGCTCGGGAAGTTAATTAAATACCATTTGGAGGCATTTAATGTTCGAGCAAAAACAGCTGATTTTCGACAAAAGAGATAACACCCCCCCATTACGTCATGCTTCAGAAATGTGGAAAATGGTCCGTTTTCAAATGTTTTATTTTTGAACGTCAGTTCACATTTGTAGGTGGATCATCAGTGTTAGAGCTAAAATTAGCATGTTTAAAGTGATTTTCATGCTTCCAGGGGCTCGGGAAGTTAATTAAATACCATTTGGAGGCATTTAATGTTCGAGCAAAAACGGCTGATTTTCGACAAAAGAGATAACACCCCCCCATTACGTCATGCTTCAGAAATGTGGAAAATGGTCCGTTTTCAAATGTTTTATTTTTGAACGTCAGTTCACATTTGTAGGTGGATCATCAGTGTTAGAGCTAAAATTAGCATGTTTAAAGTGATTTTCATGCTTCCAGGGGCCCAAAACACAACATTAATGGAATGGTTAAAAGTGCATGAAAATGGCCAATTTACTCACTCTGAGTTCTCAAAAAGGGTTTCTTCACCCCGGGAAGTGAAATAAATACCATTTGGAGGCATTTAATGTTCGAGCAAAAACGGCTGATTTTCGACAAAAGAGATAACACCCCCCCATTACGTCATGCTTCAGAAATGTGGAAAATGGTCCGTTTTCAAATGTTTTATTTTTGAACGTCAGTTCACATTTGTAGGTGGATCATCAGTGTTAGAGCTAAAATTAGCATGTTTAAAGTGATTTTCATGCTTCCAGGGGCTCGGGAAGTGAAATAAATACCATTTGGAGGCATTTAATGTTCGAGCAAAAACGGCTGATTTTCGACAAAAGAGATAACACCCCCCCATTACGTCATGCTTCAGAAATGTGGAAAATGGTCCGTTTTCAAAAGTTTTATTTTTGAACGTCAGTTCACATTTGTAGGTGGATCATCAGTGTTAGAGCTAAAATTAGCATGTTTAAAGTGATTTTCATGCTTCCAGGGGCCCAAAACACAAGATTAATGGAATGGTTAAAAGTGCATGAAAATGGCCAATTTACTCACTCTGAGTTCTCAAAAAGGGTTTCTTCACCCCGGGAAGTGAAATAAATACCATTTGGAGGCATTTAATGTTCGAGCAAAAACGGCTGATTTTCGACAAAAGAGATAACACCCCCCCATTACGTCATGCTTCAGAAATGTGGAAAATGGTCCGTTTTCAAATGTTTTATTTTTGAACGTCAGTTCACATTTGTAGGTGGATCATCAGTGTTAGAGCTAAAATTAGCATGTTTAAAGTGATTTTCATGCTTCCAGGGGCTCGGGAAGTTAATCAAATACCATTTGGAGGCATTTAATGTTCGAGCAAAAACGGCTGATTTTCGACAAAAGAGATAACACCCCCCCATTACGTCATGCTTCAGAAATGTGGAAAATGGTCCGTTTTCAAATGTTTTATTTTTGAACGTCAGTTCACATTTGTAGGTGGATCATCAGTGTTAGAGCTAAAATTAGCATGTTTAAAGTGATTTTCATGCTTCCAGGGGCCCAAAACACAAGATTAATGGAATGGTTAAAAGTGCATGAAAATGGCCAATTTACTCACTCTGAGTTCTCAAAAAGGGTTTCTTCACCCCGGGAAGTGAAATAAATACAATTTGGAGGCATTTAATGTTCGAGCAAAAACGGCTGATTTTCGACAAAAGAGATAACACCCCCCCATTACGTCATGCTTCAGAAATGTGGAAAATGGTCCGTTTTCAAATGTTTTATTTTTGAACGTCAGTTCACATTTGTAGGTGGATCATCAGTGTTAGAGCTAAAATTAGCATGTTTAAAGTGATTTTCATGCTTCCAGGGGCTCGGGAAGTTAATCAAATACCATTTGGAGGCATTTAATGTTCGAGCAAAAACGGCTGATTTTCGACAAAAGAGATAACACCCCCCCATTACGTCATGCTTCAGAAATGTGGAAAATGGTCCGTTTTCAAATGTTTTATTTTTGAACGTCAGTTCACATTTGTAGGTGGATCATCAGTGTTAGAGCTAAAATTAGCATGTTTAAAGTGATTTTCATGCTTCCAGGGGCCCAAAACACAAGATTAATGGAATGGTTAAAAGTGCATGAAAATGGCCAATTTACTCACTCTGAGTTCTCAAAAAGGGTTTCTTCACCCCGGGAAGTGAAATAAATACCATTTGGAGGCATTTAATGTTCGAGCAAAAACGGCTGATTTTCGACAAAAGAGATAACACCCCCCCATTACGTCATGCTTCAGAAATGTGGAAAATGGTCCGTTTTCAAATGTTTTATTTTTGAACGTCAGTTCACATTTGTAGGTGGATCATCAGTGTTAGAGCTAAAATTAGCATGTTTAAAGTGATTTTCATGCTTCCAGGGGCTCGGGAAGTTAATTAAATACCATTTGGAGGCATTTAATGTTCGAGCAAAAACGGCTGATTTTCGACAAAAGAGATAACACCCCCCCCATTACGTCATGCTTCAGAAATGTGGAAAATGGTCCGTTTTCAAATGTTTTATTTTTGAACGTCAGTTCACATTTGTAGGTGGATCATCAGTGTTAGAGCTAAAATTAGCATGTTTAAAGTGATTTTCATGCTTCCAGGGGCCCAAAACACAAGATTTATGGAATGGTTAAAAGTGCATGAAAATGGCCAATTTACTCACTCTGAGTTCTCAAAAAGGGTTTCTTCACCCCGGGAAGTGAAATAAATACCATTTGGAGGCATTTAATGTTCGAGCAAAAACGGCTGATTTTCGACAAAAGAGATAACACCCCCCCCCCCATTACGTCATGCTTCAGAAATGTGGAAAATGGTCCGTTTTAAAATGTTTTATTTTTGAACGTCAGTTCACATTTGTAGGTGGATCATCAGTGTTAGAGCTAAAATTAGCATGTTTAAAGTGATTTTCATGCTTCCAGGGGCTCGGGAAGTTAATTAAATACCATTTGGAGGCATTTAATGTTCGAGCAAAAACAGCTGATTTTCGACAAAAGAGATAACACCCCCCCATTACGTCATGCTTCAGAAATGTGGAAAATGGTCCGTTTTCAAATGTTTTATTTTTGAACGTCAGTTCACATTTGTAGGTGGATCATCAGTGTTAGAGCTAAAATTAGCATGTTTAAAGTGATTTTCATGCTTCCAGGGGCTCGGGAAGTTAATTAAATACCATTTGGAGGCATTTAATGTTCGAGCAAAAACGGCTGATTTTCGACAAAAGAGATAACACCCCCCCATTACGTCATGCTTCAGAAATGTGGAAAATGGTCCGTTTTCAAATGTTTTATTTTTGAACGTCAGTTCACATTTGTAGGTGGATCATCAGTGTTAGAGCTAAAATTAGCATGTTTAAAGTGATTTTCATGCTTCCAGGGGCCCAAAACACAACATTAATGGAATGGTTAAAAGTGCATGAAAATGGCCAATTTACTCACTCTGAGTTCTCAAAAAGGGTTTCTTCACCCCGGGAAGTGAAATAAATACCATTTGGAGGCATTTAATGTTCGAGCAAAAACGGCTGATTTTCGACAAAAGAGATAACACCCCCCCATTACGTCATGCTTCAGAAATGTGGAAAATGGTCCGTTTTCAAATGTTTTATTTTTGAACGTCAGTTCACATTTGTAGGTGGATCATCAGTGTTAGAGCTAAAATTAGCATGTTTAAAGTGATTTTCATGCTTCCAGGGGCTCGGGAAGTGAAATAAATACCATTTGGAGGCATTTAATGTTCGAGCAAAAACGGCTGATTTTCGACAAAAGAGATAACACCCCCCCATTACGTCATGCTTCAGAAATGTGGAAAATGGTCCGTTTTCAAAAGTTTTATTTTTGAACGTCAGTTCACATTTGTAGGTGGATCATCAGTGTTAGAGCTAAAATTAGCATGTTTAAAGTGATTTTCATGCTTCCAGGGGCCCAAAACACAAGATTAATGGAATGGTTAAAAGTGCATGAAAATGGCCAATTTACTCACTCTGAGTTCTCAAAAAGGGTTTCTTCACCCCGGGAAGTGAAATAAATACCATTTGGAGGCATTTAATGTTCGAGCAAAAACGGCTGATTTTCGACAAAAGAGATAACACCCCCCCATTACGTCATGCTTCAGAAATGTGGAAAATGGTCCGTTTTCAAATGTTTTATTTTTGAACGTCAGTTCACATTTGTAGGTGGATCATCAGTGTTAGAGCTAAAATTAGCATGTTTAAAGTGATTTTCATGCTTCCAGGGGCTCGGGAAGTTAATCAAATACCATTTGGAGGCATTTAATGTTCGAGCAAAAACAGCTGATTTTCGACAAAAGAGATAACACCCCCCCCATTACGTCATGCTTCAGAAATGTGGAAAATGGTCCGTTTTCAAATGTTTTATTTTTGAACGTCAGTTCACATTTGTAGGTGGATCATCAGTGTTAGAGCTAAAATTAGCATGTTTAAAGTGATTTTCATGCTTCCAGGGGCCCAAAACACAAGATTTATGGAATGGTTAAAAGTGCATGAAAATGGCCAATTTACTCACTCTGAGTTCTCAAAAAGGGTTTCTTCACCCCGGGAAGTTAATTAAATACCATTTGGAGGCATTTAATGTTCGAGCAAAAACGGCTGATTTTCGACAAAAGAGATAACACCCCCCCCATTACGTCATGCTTCAGAAATGTGGAAAATGGTCCGTTTTCAAATGTTTTATTTTTGAACGTCAGTTCACATTTGTAGGTGGATCATCAGTGTTAGAGCTAAAATTAGCATGTTTAAAGTGATTTTCATGCTTCCAGGGGCTCGGGAAGTTAATTAAATACCATTTGGAGGCATTTAATGTTCGAGCAAAAACGGCTGATTTTCGACAAAAGAGATAACACCCCCGCATTACGTCATGCTTCAGAAATGTGGAAAATGGTCCGTTTTCAAATGTTTTATTTTTGAACGTCAGTTCACATTTGTAGGTGGATCATCAGTGTTAGAGCTAAAATTAGCATGTTTAAAGTGATTTTCATGCTTCCAGGGGCCCAAAACACAAGATTTATGGAATGGTTAAAAGTGCATGAAAATGGCCAATTTACTCACTCTGAGTTCTCAAAAAGGGTTTCTTCACCCCGGGAAGTTACTTAAATACCATTTGGAGGCATTTAATGTTCGAGCAAAAACGGCTGATTTTCGACAAAAGAGATAACACCCCCCCCATTACGTCATGCTTCAGAAATGTGGAAAATGGTCCGTTTTCAAATGTTTTATTTTTGAACGTCAGTTCACATTTGTAGGTGGATCATCAGTGTTAGAGCTAAAATTAGCATGTTTAAAGTGATTTTCATGCTTCCAGGGGCTCGGGAAGTTAATTAAATACCATTTGGAGGCATTTAATGTTCGAGCAAAAACGGCTGATTTTCGACAAAAGAGATAACACCCCCCCATTACGTCATGCTTCAGAAATGTGGAAAATGGTCCGTTTTCAAATGTTTTATTTTTGAACGTCAGTTCACATTTGTAGGTGGATCATCAGTGTTAGAGCTAAAATTAGCATGTTTAAAGTGATTTTCATGCTTCCAGGGGCCCAAAACACAAGATTTATGGAATGGTTAAAAGTGCATGAAAATGGCCAATTTACTCACTCTGAGTTCTCAAAAAGGGTTTCTTCACCCCGGGAAGTGAAATAAATACCATTTGGAGGCATTTAATGTTCGAGCAAAAACGGCTGATTTTCGACAAAAGAGATAACACCCCCCCATTACGTCATGCTTCAGAAATGTGGAAAATGGTCCGTTTTCAAATGTTTTATTTTTGAACGTCAGTTCACATTTGTAGGTGGATCATCAGTGTTAGAGCTAAAATTAGCATGTTTAAAGTGATTTTCATGCTTCCAGGGGCTCGGGAAGTTAATTAAATACCATTTGGAGGCATTTAATGTTCGAGCAAAAACGGCTGATTTTCGACAAAAGAGATAACACCCCCCCATTACGTCATGCTTCAGAAATGTGGAAAATGGTCCGTTTTCAAATGTTTTATTTTTGAACGTCAGTTCACATTTGTAGGTGGATCATCAGTGTTAGAGCTAAAATTTGCATGTTTAAAGTGATTTTCATGCTTCCAGGGGCCCAAAACACAAGATTTATGGAATGGTTAAAAGTGCATGAAAATGGCCAATTTACTCACTCTGAGTTCTCAAAAAGGCTTTCTTCACCCCGGGAAGTGAAATAAATACCATTTGGAGGCATTTAATGTTCGAGCAAAAACGGCTGATTTTCGACAAAAGAGATAACACCCCCCCATTACGTCATGCTTCAGAAATGTGGAAAATGGTCCGTTTTCAAATGTTTTATTTTTGAACGTCAGTTCACATTTGTAGGTGGATCATCAGTGTTAGAGCTAAAATTAGCATGTTTAAAGTGATTTTCATGCTTCCAGGGGCCCAAAACACAAGATTTATGGAATGGTTAAAAGTGCATGAAAATGGCCAATTTACTCACTCTGAGTTCTCAAAAAGGGTTTCTTCACCCCGGGAAGTTAATTAAATACCATTTGGAGGCATTTAATGTTCGAGCAAAAACGGCTGATTTTCGACAAAAGAGATAACACCCCCCCATTACGTCATGCTTCAGAAATGTGGAAAATGGTCCGTTTTCAAATGTTTTATTTTTGAACGTCAGTTCACATTTGTAGGTGGATCATCAGTGTTAGAGCTAAAATTAGCATGTTTAAAGTGATTTTCATGCTTCCAGGGGCTCGGGAAGTTAATTAAATACCATTTGGAGGCATTTAATGTTCGAGCAAAAACGGCTGATTTTCGACAAAAGAGATAACACCCCCCCATTACGTCATGCTTCAGAAATGTGGAAAATGGTCCGTTTTCAAATGTTTTATTTTTGAACGTCAGTTCACATTTGTCGGTGTATCATCAGTGTTAGAGCTAAAATTAGCATGTTTAAAGTGATTTTCATGCTTCCAGGGGCCCAAAACACAAGATTAATGGAATGGTTAAAAGTGCATGAAAATGGCCAATTTACTCACTCTGAGTTATCAAAAAGGGTTTCTTCACCCCGGGAAGTGAAATAAATACCATTTGGAGGCATTTAATGTTCGAGCAAAAACGGCTGATTTTCGACAAAAGAGATAACACCCCCCCCATTACGTCATGCTTCAGAAATGTGGAAAATGGTCCGTTTTCAAATATTTTATTTTTGAACGTCAGTTCACATTTGTAGGTGGATCATCAGTGTTAGAGCTAAAATTAGCATGTTTAAAGTGATTTTCATGCTTCCAGGGGCTTGGGAAGTTAATTAAATACCATTTGGAGGCATTTAATGTTCGAGCAAAAACGGCTGATTTTCGACAAAAGAGATAACACCCCCCCATTACGTCATGCTCCAGAAATGTGGAAAATGGTCCGTTTTCAAATGTTTTATTTTTGAACGTCAGTTCACATTTGTAGGTGGATCATCAGTGTTAGAGCTAAAATTAGCATGTTTAAAGTGATTTTCATGCTTCCAGGGGCCCAAAACACAAGATTTATGGAATGGTTAAAAGTGCATGAAAATGGCCAATTTACTCACTCTGAGTTCTCAAAAAGGGTTTCTTCACCCCGGGAAGTTAATTAAATACCATTTGGAGGCATTTAATGTTCGAGCAAAAACGGCTGATTTTCGACAAAAGAGATAACACCCCCCCATTACGTCATGCTTCAGAAATGTGGAAAATGGTCCGTTTTCAAATGTTTTATTTTTGAACGTCAGTTCACATTTGTAGGTGGATCATCAGTGTTAGAGCTAAAATTAGCATGTTTAAAGTGATTTTCATGCTTCCAGGGGCTCGGGAAGTTAATTAAATACCATTTGGAGGCATTTAATGTTCGAGCAAAAACAGCTGATTTTCGACAAAAGAGATAACACCCCCCCATTACGTCATGCTTCAGAAATGTGGAAAATGGTCCGTTTTCAAATGTTTTATTTTTGAACGTCAGTTCACATTTGTCGGTGTATCATCAGTGTTAGAGCTAAAATTAGCATGTTTAAAGTGATTTTCATGCTTCCAGGGGCCCAAAACACAAGATTAATGGAATGGTTAAAAGTGCATGAAAATGGCCAATTTACTCACTCTGAGTTCTCAAAAAGGGTTTCTTCACCCCGGGAAGTGAAATAAATACCATTTGGAGGCATTTAATGTTCGAGCAAAAACGGCTGATTTTCGACAAAAGAGATAACACCCCCCCATTACGTCATGCTTCAGAAATGTGGAAAATGGTCCGTTTTCAAATGTTTTACTTTTGAACGTCAGTTCACATTTGTAGGTGGATCATCAGTGTTAGAGCTAAAATTAGCATGTTTAAAGTGATTTTCATGCTTCCAGGGGCTTGGGAAGTTAATTAAATACCATTTGGAGGCATTTAATGTTCGAGCAAAAACGGCTGATTTTCGACAAAAGAGATAACACCCCCCCCATTACGTCATGCTTCAGAAATGTGGAAAATGGTCCGTTTTCAAATGTTTTATTTTTGAACGTCAGTTCACATTTGTAGGTGGATCATCAGTGTTAGAGCTAAAATTAGCATGTTTAAAGTGATTTTCATGCTTCCAGGGGCTCGGGAAGTGAAATAAATACCATTGGAGGCATTTAATGTTCGAGCAAAAATGGCTGATTTTCGACAAAAGAGATAACACCCCCCCATTACGTCATGCTTCAGAAATGTGGAAAATGGTCCGTTTTCAAATGTTTTATTTTTGAACGTCAGTTCACATTTGTAGGTGGATCATCAGTGTTAGAGCTAAAATTAGCATGTTTAAAGTGATTTTCATGCTTCCAGGGGCCCAAAACACAAGATTAATGGAATGGTTAAAAGTGCATGAAAATGGCCAATTTACTCACTCTGAGTTCTCAAAAAGGGTTTCTTCACCCCGGGAAGTGAAATAAATACCATTTGGAGGCATTTAATGTTCGAGCAAAAACGGCTGATTTTCGACAAAAGAGATAACACCCCCCCATTACGTCATGCTTCAGAAATGTGGAAAATGGTCCGTTTTCAAATGTTTTATTTTTGAACGTCAGTTCACATTTGTAGGTGGATCATCAGTGTTAGAGCTAAAATTAGCATGTTTAAAGTGATTTTCATGCTTCCAGGGGCCCAAAACACAAGATTTATGGAATGGTTAAAAGTGCATGAAAATGGCCAATTTACTCACTCTGAGTTCTCAAAAAGGGTTTCTTCACCCCGGGAAGTTAATTAAATACCATTTGGAGGCATTTAATGTTCGAGCAAAAACGGCTGATTTTTGACAAAAGAGATAACACCCCCCCATTACGTCATGCTTCAGAAATGTGGAAAATGGTCCGTTTTCAAATGTTTTATTTTTGAACGTTAGTTCACATTTGTAGGTGGATCATCAGTGTTAGAGCTAAAATTAGCATGTTTAAAGTGATTTTCATGCTTCCAGGGGCTCGGGAAGTTAATTAAATACCATTTGGAGGCATTTAATGTTCGAGCAAAAACGGCTGATTTTCGACAAAAGAGATAACACCCCCCCATTACGTCATGCTTCAGAAATGTGGAAAATGGTCCGTTTTCAAATGTTTTATTTTTGAACGTCAGTTCACATTTGTAGGTGGATCATCAGTGTTAGAGCTAAAATTAGCATGTTTAAAGTGATTTTCATGCTTCCAGGGGCCCAAAACACAAGATTTATGGAATGGTTAAAAGTGCATGAAAATGGCCAAATTACTCACTCTGAGTTCTCAAAAAGGGTTTCTTCACCCCGGGAAGTTAATTAAATACCATTTGGAGGCATTTAATGTTCGAGCAAAAACGGCTGATTTTCGACAAACGAGATAACACCCCCCCATTACGTCATGCTTCAGAAATGTGGAAAATGGTCCGTTTTCAAATGTTTTATTTTTGAACGTCAGTTCACATTTGTAGGTGGATCATCAGTGTTAGAGCTAAAATTAGCATGTTTAAAGTGATTTTCATGCTTCCAGGGGCTCGGGAAGTTAATTAAATACCATTTGGAGGCATTTAATGTTCGAGCAAAAACGGCTGATTTTCGACAAAAGAGATAACACCCCCCCATTACGTCATGCTTCAGAAATGTGGAAAATGGTCCGTTTTCAAATGTTTTATTTTTGAACGTCAGTTCACATTTGTAGGTGGATCATCAGTGTTAGAGCTAAAATTAGCATGTTTTAAGTGATTTTCATGCTTCCAGGGGCCCAAAACACAAGATTTATGGAATGGTTAAAAGTGCATGAAAATGGCCAATTTACTCACTCTGAGTTCTCAAAAAGGGTTTCTTCACCCCGGGAAGTTAATTAAATACCATTTGGAGGCATTTAATGTTCGAGCAAAAATGGCTGATTTTCGACAAAAGAGATAACACCCCCCCATTACGTCATGCTTCAGAAATGTGGAAAATGGTCCGTTTTCAAATGTTTTATTTTTGAACGTCAGTTCACATTTGTAGGTGGATCATCAGTGTTAGAGCTAAAATTAGCATGTTTAAAGTGATTTTCATGCTTCCAGGGGCTCGGGAAGTTAATTAAATACCATTTGGTGGCATTTAATGTTCGAGCAAAAACGGCTGATTTTCGACAAAAGAGATAACACCCCCCCATTACGTCATGCTTCAGAAATGTGGAAAATGGTCCGTTTTCAAATGTTTTATTTTTGAACGTCAGCTCACATTTGTAGGTGGATCATCAGTGTTAGAGCTAAAATTAGCATGTTTAAAGTGATTTTCATGCTTCCAGGGGCCCAAAACACAAGATTTATGGAATGGTTAAAAGTGCATGAAAATGGCCAATTTACTCACTCTGAGTTCTCAAAAAGGGTTTCTTCACCCCGGGAAGTTAATTAAATACCATTTGGAGGCATTTAATGTTCGAGCAAAAACGGCTGATTTTCGACAAAAGAGATAACACCCCCCCATTACGTCATGCTTCAGAAATGTGGAAAATGGTCCGTTTTCAAATGTTTTATTTTTGAACGTCAGTTCACATTTGTAGGTGGATCATCAGTGTTAGAGCTAAGATTAGCATGTTTAAAGTGATTTTCATGCTTCCAGGGGCTCGGGAAGTTAATTAAATACCATTTGGAGGCATTTAATGTTCGAGCAAAAACGGCTGATTTTCGACAAAAGAGATAAGACCCCCCCATTACGTCATGCTTCAGAAATGTGGAAAATGGTCCGTTTTCAAATGTTTTATTTTTGAACGTCAGTTCACATTTGTAGGTGGATCATCAGTGTTAGAGCTAAAATTAGCATGTTTAAAGTGATTTTCATGCTTCCAGGGGCTTGGGAAGTGAAATAAATACCATTTGGAGGCATTTAATGTTTGAGCAAAAACGGCTGATTTTCGAAAAAAGAGATAACACCCCCCCATTACGTCATGCTTCAGAAATGTGGAAAATGGTCCGTTTTCAAATGTTTTATTTTTGAACGTCAGTTCACATTTGTAGGTGGATCATCAGTGTTAGAGCTAAAATTAGCATGTTTAAAGTGATTTTCATGCTTCCAGGGGCTCGGGAAGGTAATTAAATACCATTTGGAGGCATTTAATGTTCGAGCAAAAACGGCTGATTTTCAACAAAAGAGATAACACCCCCCCATTACGTCATGCTTCAGAAATGTGGAAAATGGTCCGTTTTCAAATGTTTTATTTTTGAACGTCAGTTCACATTTGTAGGTGGATCATCAGTGTTAGAGCTAAAATTAGCATTTTTAAAGTGATTTTCATGCTTCCAGGAGCTCGGGAAGTTAATTAAATACCATTTGGAGGCATTTAATGTTCGAGCAAAAACGGCTGATTTTCGACAAAAGAGATAACACCCCCCCATTACGTCATGCTTCAGAAATGTGGAAAATGGTCCGTTTTCAAATGTTTTATTTTTGAACGTCAGTTCACATTTGTAGGTGGATCATCAGTGTTAGAGCTAAAATTAGCATGTTTAAAGTGATTTTCATGCTTCCAGGGGCCCAAAACACAAGATTTATGGAATGGTTAAAAGTGCATGAAAATGGCCAATTTACTCACTCTGAGTTCTCAAAAAGGGTTTCTTCACCCCGGGAAGTTAATTAAATACCATTTGGAGGCAGTTAATGTTCGAGCAAAAACGGCTGATTTTCGACAAAAGAGATAACACCCTCCCATTACGTCATGCTTCAGAAATGTGGAAAATGGTCCGTTTTCAAATGTTTTATTTTTGAACGTCAGTTCACATTTGTAGGTGGATCATCAGTGTTAGAGCTAAAATTAGCATGTTTAAAGTGATTTTCATGTTTCCAGGGGCTCGGGAAGTTAATTAAATACCATTTGGAGGCATTTAATGTTCGACCAAAAACGGCTGATTTTCGACAAAAGAGATAACACCCCCCCATTACGTCATGCTTCAGAAATGTGGAAAATGGTCCGTTTTCAAATGTTTTATTTTTGAACGTCAGTTCACATTTGTAGGTGGATCATCAGTGTTAGAGCTAAAATTAGCATGTTTAAAGTGATTTTCATGCTTCCAGGGGCCCAAAACACAAGATTTATGGAATGGTTAAAAGTGCATGAAAATGGCCAATTTACTCACTCTGAGTTCTCAAAAAGGGTTTCTTCACCCCGGGAAGTGAAATAAATACCATTTGGAGGCATTTAATGTTCGAGCAAAAACGGCTGATTTTCGACAAAAGAGATAACACCCCCCCATTACGTCATGCTTCAGAAATGTGGAAAATGGTCCGTTTTCAAATGTTTTATTTTTGAACGTCAGTTCACATTTGTAGGTGGATCATCAGTGTTAGAGCTAAAATTAGCATGTTTAAAGTGATTTTCATGCTTCCAGGGGCTCGGGAAGTTAATTAAATACCATTTGGAGGCATTTAATGTTCGAGCAAAAACGGCTGATTTTCGACAAAAGAGATAACACCCCCCCATTACGTCATGCTTCAGAAATGTGGAAAATGGTCCGTTTTCAAATGTTTTATTTTTGAACGTCAGTTCACATTTGTAGGTGGATCATCAGTGTTAGAGCTAAAATTAGCATGTTTAAAGTGATTTTCATGCTTCCAGGGGCCCAAAACACAAGATTTATGGAATGGTTAAAAGTGCATGAAAATGGCCAATTTACTCACTCTGAGTTCTCAAAAAGGGTTTCTTCACCCCGGGAAGTTAATTAAATACCATTTGGAGGCATTTAATGTTCGAGCAAAAACGGCTGATTTTCGACAAAAGAGATAACACCCCCCCATTACGTCATGCTTCAGAAATGTGGAAAATGGTCCGTTTTCAAATGTTTTATTTTTGAACGTCAGTTCACATTTGTAGGTGGATCATCAGTGTTAGAGCTAAAATTAGCATGTTTAAAGTGATTTTCATGCTTCCAGGGGCTCGGGAAGTTAATTAAATACCATTTGGAGGCATTTAATGTTCGAGCAAAAACGGCTGATTTTCGAAAAAAGAGATAACACCCCCCCATTACGTCATGCTTCAGAAATGTGGAAAATGGTCCGTTTTCAAATGTTTTATTTTTGAACGTCAGTTCACATTTGTAGGTGGATCATCAGTGTTAGAGCTAAAATTAGCATGTTTAAAGTGATTTTCATGCTTCCAGGGGCTCGGGAAGTTAATTAAATACCATTTGGAGGCATTTAATGTTCGAGCAAAAACGGCTGATTTTCGACAAAAGAGATAACACCCCCCCATTACGTCATGCTTCAGAAATGTGGAAAATGGTCCGTTTTCAAATGTTTTATTTTTGAACGTCAGTTCACATTTGTAGGTGGATCATCAGTGTTAGAGCTAAAATTAGCATGTTTAAAGTGATTTTCATGCTTCCAGGGGCTCGGGAAGTTAATTAAATACCATTTGGAGGCATTTAATGTTCGAGCAAAAACGGCTGATTTTCGACAAAAGAGATAACACCCCCCCATTACGTCATGCTTCAGAAATGTGGAAAATGGTCCGTTTTCAAATGTTTTATTTTTGAACGTCAGTTCACATTTGTAGGTGGATCATCAGTGTTAGAGCTAAAATTAGCATGTTTAAAGTGATTTTCATGCTTCCAGGGGCCCAAAACACAAGATTTATGGAATGGTTAAAAGTGCATGAAAATGGCCAATTTACTCACTCTGAGTTCTCAAAAAGGGTTTCTTCACCCCGGGAAGTTACTTAAATACCATTTGGAGGCATTTAATGTTCGAGCAAAAACGGCTGATTTTCGACAAAAGAGATAACACCCCCCCATTACGTCATGCTTCAGAAATGTGGAAAATGGTCCGTTTTCAAATGTTTTATTTTTGAACGTCAGTTCACATTTGTAGGTGGATCATCAGTGTTAGAGCTAAAATTAGCATGTTTAAAGTGATTTTCATGCTTCCAGGGGCTCGGGAAGTTAATTAAATACCATTTGGAGGCATTTAATGTTCGAGCAAAAACGGCTGATTTTCGACAAAAGAGATAACACCCCCCCATTACGTCATGCTTCAGAAATGTGGAAAATGGTCCGTTTTCAAATGTTTTATTTTTGAACGTCAGTTCACATTTGTAGGTGGATCATCAGTGTTAGAGCTAAAATTAGCATGTTTAAAGTGATTTTCATGCTTCCAGGGGCCCAAAACACAAGATTTATGGAATGGTTAAAAGTGCATGAAAATGGCCAATTTACTCACTCTGAGTTCTCAAAAAGGGTTTCTTCACCCCGGGAAGTGAAATAAATACCATTTGGAGGCATTTAATGTTCGAGCAAAAACGGCTGATTTTCGACAAAAGAGATAACACCCCCCCATTACGTCATGCTTCAGAAATGTGGAAAATGGTCCGTTTTCAAATGTTTTATTTTTGAACGTCAGTTCACATTTGTAGGTGGATCATCAGTGTTAGAGCTAAAATTAGCATGTTTAAAGTGATTTTCATGCTTCCAGGGGCTCGGGAAGTTAATTAAATACCATTTGGAGGCATTTAATGTTCGAGCAAAAACGGCTGATTTTCGACAAAAGAGATAACACCCCCCCATTACGTCATGCTTCAGAAATGTGGAAAATGGTCCGTTTTCAAATGTTTTATTTTTGAACGTCAGTTCACATTTGTAGGTGGATCATCAGTGTTAGAGCTCAAATTTGCATGTTTAAAGTGATTTTCATGCTTCCAGGGGCCCAAAACACAAGATTTATGGAATGGTTAAAAGTGCATGAAAATGGCCAATTTACTCACTCTGAGTTCTCAAAAAGGCTTTCTTCACCCCGGGAAGTGAAATAAATACCATTTGGAGGCATTTAATGTTCGAGCAAAAACGGCTGATTTTCGACAAAAGAGATAACACCCCCCTATTACGTCATGCTTCAGAAATGTGGAAAATGGTCTGTTTTCAAATGTTTTATTTTTGAACGTCAGTTCACATTTGTAGGTGGATCATCAGTGTTAGAGCTAAAATTAGCATGTTTAAAGTGATTTTCATGCTTCCAGGGGCTCGGGAAGTGAAATAAATACCATTTGGAGGCATTTAATGTTCGAGCAAAAACGGCTGATTTTCGACAAAAGAGATAACACCCCCCCATTACGTCATGCTTCAGAAATGTGGAAAATGGTCCGTTTTCAAATGTTTTATTTTTGAACGTCAGTTCACATTTGTAGGTGGATCATCAGTGTTAGAGCTAAAATTAGCATGTTTAAAGTGATTTTCATTCTTCCAGGGGCCCAAAACACAAGATTTATGGAATGGTTAAAAGTGCATGAAAATGGCCAATTTACTCACTCTGAGTTCTCAAAACGGGTTTCTTCACCCCGGGAAGTTAATTAAATACCATTTGGAGGCATTTAATGTTCGAGCAAAAACGGCTGATTTTCGACAAAAGAGATAACACCCCCCCCATTACGTCATGCTTCAGAAATGTGGAAAATGGTCCGTTTTCAAATGTTTTATTTTTGAACGTCAGTTCACATTTGTAGGTGGATCATCAGTGTTAGAGCTAAAATTAGCATGTTTAAAGTGATTTTCATGCTTCCAGGGGCTCGGGAAATTAATTAAATACCATTTGGAGGCATTTAATGTTCGAGCAAAAACGGCTGATTTTCGACAAAAGAGATAACACCCCCCCATTACGTCATGCTTCAGAAATGTGGAAAATGGTCCGTTTTCAAAAGTTTTATTTTTGAACGTCAGTTCACATTTGTAGGTGGATCATCAGTGTTAGAGCTAAAATTAGCATGTTTAAAGTGATTTTCATGCTTCCAGGGGCCCAAAACATAAGATTAATGGAATGGTTAAAAGTGCATGAAAATGGCCAATTTACTCACTCTGAGTTCTCAAAAAG
The DNA here is from genome assembly GCF_964263255.1 of Lissotriton vulgaris. Lineage (NCBI taxonomy): Eukaryota > Metazoa > Chordata > Amphibia > Caudata > Salamandridae > Lissotriton > Lissotriton vulgaris. Next base: position 52,660 of record NW_028254392.1, on the reverse strand, counting down.
GGTTTCTTCACCCCGGGAAGTGAAATAAATACCATTTGGAGGCATTTAATGTTCGAGCAAAAACAGTTGATTTTCGACAAAAGAGATAACACCCCCCCATTACGTCATGCTTCAGAAATGTGGAAAATGGTCCGTTTTCAAATGTTTTATTTTTGAACTTCAGTTCACATTTGTAGGTGGATCATCAGTGTTAGAGCTAAAATTAGCATGTTTAAAGTGATTTTCATGCTTCCAGGGGCTCGGGAAGTTAATTAAATACCATTTGGAGGCATTTAATGTTCGAGCAAAAACGGCTGATTTTCGACAAAAGAGATAACACCCCCCCATTACGTCATGCTTCAGAAATGTGGAAAAAGGTCCGTTTTCAAATGTTTTATTTTTGAACGTCAGTTCACATTTGTAGGTGGATCATCAGTGTTAGAGCTAAAATTAGCATGTTTAAAGTGATTTTCATGCTTCCAGGGGCCCAAAACACAAGATTTATGGAATGGTTAAAAGTGCATGAAAATGGCCAATTTACTCACTCTGAGTTCTCAAAAAGGGTTTCTTCACCCCGGGAAGTTAATTAAATACCATTTGGAGGCATTTAATGTTCGAGCAAAAACGGCTGATTTTCGACAAAAGAGATAACACCCCCCCATTACGTCATGCTTCAGAAATGTGGAAAATGGTCCGTTTTCAAATGTTTTATTTTTGAACGTCAGTTCACATTTGTAGGTGGATCATCAGTGTTAGAGCTAAAATTAGCATGTTTAAAGTGATTTTCATGCTTCCAGGGGCTCGGGAAGTTAATTAAATACCATTTGGAGGCATTTAATGTTCGAGCAAAAACGGCTGATTTTCGACAAAAGAGATAACACCCCCCCATTACGTCATGCTTCAGAAATGTGGAAAATGGTCCGTTTTCAAATGTTTTATTTTTGAACGTCAGTTCACATTTGTCGGTGTATCATCAGTGTTAGAGCTAAAATTAGCATGTTTAAAGTGATTTTCATGCTTCCAGGGGCCCAAAACACAAGATTAATGGAATGGTTAAAAGTGCATGAAAATGGCCAATTTACTCACTCTGAGTTATCAAAAAGGGTTTCTTCACCCCGGGAAGTGAAATAAATACCATTTGGAGGCATTTAATGTTCGAGCAAAAACGGCTGATTTTCGACAAAAGAGATAACACCCCCCCATTACGTCATGCTTCAGAAATGTGGAAAATGGTCCGTTTTCAAATATTTTATTTTTGAACGTCAGTTCACATTTGTAGGTGGATCATCAGTGTTAGAGCTAAAATTAGCATGTTTAAAGTGATTTTCATGCTTCCAGGGGCTTGGGAAGTTAATTAAATACCATTTGGAGGCATTTAATGTTCGAGCAAAAACGGCTGATTTTCGACAAAAGAGATAACACCCCCCCATTACGTCATGCTCCAGAAATGTGGAAAATGGTCCGTTTTCAAATGTTTTATTTTTGAACGTCAGTTCACATTTGTAGGTGGATCATCAGTGTTAGAGCTAAAATTAGCATGTTTAAAGTGATTTTCATGCTTCCAGGGGCCCAAAACACAAGATTTATGGAATGGTTAAAAGTGCATGAAAATGGCCAATTTACTCACTCTGAGTTCTCAAAAAGGGTTTCTTCACCCCGGGAAGTTAATTAAATACCATTTGGAGGCATTTAATGTTCGAGCAAAAACGGCTGATTTTCGACAAAAGAGATAACACCCCCCCATTACGTCATGCTTCAGAAATGTGGAAAATGGTCCGTTTTCAAATGTTTTATTTTTGAACGTCAGTTCACATTTGTAGGTGGATCATCAGTGTTAGAGCTAAGATTAGCATGTTTAAAGTGATTTTCATGCTTCCAGGGGCTCGGGAAGTTAATTAAATACCATTTGGAGGCATTTAATGTTCGAGCAAAAACGGCTGATTTTCGACAAAAGAGATAAGACCCCCCCATTACGTCATGCTTCAGAAATGTGGAAAATGGTCCGTTTTCAAATGTTTTATTTTTGAACGTCAGTTCACATTTGTAGGTGGATCATCAGTGTTAGAGCTAAAATTAGCATGTTTAAAGTGATTTTCATGCTTCCAGGGGCTTGGGAAGTGAAATAAATACCATTTGGAGGCATTTAATGTTTGAGCAAAAACGGCTGATTTTCGAAAAAAGAGATAACACCCCCCCATTACGTCATGCTTCAGAAATGTGGAAAATGGTCCGTTTTCAAATGTTTTATTTTTGAACGTCAGTTCACATTTGTAGGTGGATCATCAGTGTTAGAGCTAAAATTAGCATGTTTAAAGTGATTTTCATGCTTCCAGGGGCTCGGGAAGGTAATTAAATACCATTTGGAGGCATTTAATGTTCGAGCAAAAACGGCTGATTTTCAACAAAAGAGATAACACCCCCCCATTACGTCATGCTTCAGAAATGTGGAAAATGGTCCGTTTTCAAATGTTTTATTTTTGAACGTCAGTTCACATTTGTAGGTGGATCATCAGTGTTAGAGCTAAAATTAGCATTTTTAAAGTGATTTTCATGCTTCCAGGAGCTCGGGAAGTTAATTAAATACCATTTGGAGGCATTTAATGTTCGAGCAAAAACGGCTGATTTTCGACAAAAGAGATAACACCCCCCCATTACGTCATGCTTCAGAAATGTGGAAAATGGTCCGTTTTCAAATGTTTTATTTTTGAACGTCAGTTCACATTTGTAGGTGGATCATCAGTGTTAGAGCTAAAATTAGCATGTTTAAAGTGATTTTCATGCTTCCAGGGGCCCAAAACACAAGATTTATGGAATGGTTAAAAGTGCATGAAAATGGCCAATTTACTCACTCTGAGTTCTCAAAAAGGGTTTCTTCACCCCGGGAAGTTAATTAAATACCATTTGGAGGCAGTTAATGTTCGAGCAAAAACGGCTGATTTTCGACAAAAGAGATAACACCCTCCCATTACGTCATGCTTCAGAAATGTGGAAAATGGTCCGTTTTCAAATGTTTTATTTTTGAACGTCAGTTCACATTTGTAGGTGGATCATCAGTGTTAGAGCTAAAATTAGCATGTTTAAAGTGATTTTCATGTTTCCAGGGGCTCGGGAAGTTAATTAAATACCATTTGGAGGCATTTAATGTTCGACCAAAAACGGCTGATTTTCGACAAAAGAGATAACACCCCCCCATTACGTCATGCTTCAGAAATGTGGAAAATGGTCCGTTTTCAAATGTTTTATTTTTGAACGTCAGTTCACATTTGTAGGTGGATCATCAGTGTTAGAGCTAAAATTAGCATGTTTAAAGTGATTTTCATGCTTCCAGGGGCCCAAAACACAAGATTTATGGAATGGTTAAAAGTGCATGAAAATGGCCAATTTACTCACTCTGAGTTCTCAAAAAGGGTTTCTTCACCCCGGGAAGTGAAATAAATACCATTTGGAGGCATTTAATGTTCGAGCAAAAACGGCTGATTTTCGACAAAAGAGATAACACCCCCCCATTACGTCATGCTTCAGAAATGTGGAAAATGGTCCGTTTTCAAATGTTTTATTTTTGAACGTCAGTTCACATTTGTAGGTGGATCATCAGTGTTAGAGCTAAAATTAGCATGTTTAAAGTGATTTTCATGCTTCCAGGGGCTCGGGAAGTTAATTAAATACCATTTGGAGGCATTTAATGTTCGAGCAAAAACGGCTGATTTTCGACAAAAGAGATAACACCCCCCCATTACGTCATGCTTCAGAAATGTGGAAAATGGTCCGTTTTCAAATGTTTTATTTTTGAACGTCAGTTCACATTTGTAGGTGGATCATCAGTGTTAGAGCTAAAATTAGCATGTTTAAAGTGATTTTCATGCTTCCAGGGGCCCAAAACACAAGATTTATGGAATGGTTAAAAGTGCATGAAAATGGCCAATTTACTCACTCTGAGTTCTCAAAAAGGGTTTCTTCACCCCGGGAAGTTAATTAAATACCATTTGGAGGCATTTAATGTTCGAGCAAAAACGGCTGATTTTCGACAAAAGAGATAACACCCCCCCATTACGTCATGCTTCAGAAATGTGGAAAATGGTCCGTTTTCAAATGTTTTATTTTTGAACGTCAGTTCACATTTGTAGGTGGATCATCAGTGTTAGAGCTAAAATTAGCATGTTTAAAGTGATTTTCATGCTTCCAGGGGCTCGGGAAGTTAATTAAATACCATTTGGAGGCATTTAATGTTCGAGCAAAAACGGCTGATTTTCGAAAAAAGAGATAACACCCCCCCATTACGTCATGCTTCAGAAATGTGGAAAATGGTCCGTTTTCAAATGTTTTATTTTTGAACGTCAGTTCACATTTGTAGGTGGATCATCAGTGTTAGAGCTAAAATTAGCATGTTTAAAGTGATTTTCATGCTTCCAGGGGCTCGGGAAGTTAATTAAATACCATTTGGAGGCATTTAATGTTCGAGCAAAAACGGCTGATTTTCGACAAAAGAGATAACACCCCCCCATTACGTCATGCTTCAGAAATGTGGAAAATGGTCCGTTTTCAAATGTTTTATTTTTGAACGTCAGTTCACATTTGTAGGTGGATCATCAGTGTTAGAGCTAAAATTAGCATGTTTAAAGTGATTTTCATGCTTCCAGGGGCTCGGGAAGTTAATTAAATACCATTTGGAGGCATTTAATGTTCGAGCAAAAACGGCTGATTTTCGACAAAAGAGATAACACCCCCCCATTACGTCATGCTTCAGAAATGTGGAAAATGGTCCGTTTTCAAATGTTTTATTTTTGAACGTCAGTTCACATTTGTAGGTGGATCATCAGTGTTAGAGCTAAAATTAGCATGTTTAAAGTGATTTTCATGCTTCCAGGGGCCCAAAACACAAGATTTATGGAATGGTTAAAAGTGCATGAAAATGGCCAATTTACTCACTCTGAGTTCTCAAAAAGGGTTTCTTCACCCCGGGAAGTTACTTAAATACCATTTGGAGGCATTTAATGTTCGAGCAAAAACGGCTGATTTTCGACAAAAGAGATAACACCCCCCCATTACGTCATGCTTCAGAAATGTGGAAAATGGTCCGTTTTCAAATGTTTTATTTTTGAACGTCAGTTCACATTTGTAGGTGGATCATCAGTGTTAGAGCTAAAATTAGCATGTTTAAAGTGATTTTCATGCTTCCAGGGGCTCGGGAAGTTAATTAAATACCATTTGGAGGCATTTAATGTTCGAGCAAAAACGGCTGATTTTCGACAAAAGAGATAACACCCCCCCATTACGTCATGCTTCAGAAATGTGGAAAATGGTCCGTTTTCAAATGTTTTATTTTTGAACGTCAGTTCACATTTGTAGGTGGATCATCAGTGTTAGAGCTCAAATTTGCATGTTTAAAGTGATTTTCATGCTTCCAGGGGCCCAAAACACAAGATTTATGGAATGGTTAAAAGTGCATGAAAATGGCCAATTTACTCACTCTGAGTTCTCAAAAAGGCTTTCTTCACCCCGGGAAGTGAAATAAATACCATTTGGAGGCATTTAATGTTCGAGCAAAAACGGCTGATTTTCGACAAAAGAGATAACACCCCCCTATTACGTCATGCTTCAGAAATGTGGAAAATGGTCTGTTTTCAAATGTTTTATTTTTGAACGTCAGTTCACATTTGTAGGTGGATCATCAGTGTTAGAGCTAAAATTAGCATGTTTAAAGTGATTTTCATGCTTCCAGGGGCTCGGGAAGTGAAATAAATACCATTTGGAGGCATTTAATGTTCGAGCAAAAACGGCTGATTTTCGACAAAAGAGATAACACCCCCCCATTACGTCATGCTTCAGAAATGTGGAAAATGGTCCGTTTTCAAATGTTTTATTTTTGAACGTCAGTTCACATTTGTAGGTGGATCATCAGTGTTAGAGCTAAAATTAGCATGTTTAAAGTGATTTTCATTCTTCCAGGGGCCCAAAACACAAGATTTATGGAATGGTTAAAAGTGCATGAAAATGGCCAATTTACTCACTCTGAGTTCTCAAAACGGGTTTCTTCACCCCGGGAAGTTAATTAAATACCATTTGGAGGCATTTAATGTTCGAGCAAAAACGGCTGATTTTCGACAAAAGAGATAACACCCCCCCCATTACGTCATGCTTCAGAAATGTGGAAAATGGTCCGTTTTCAAATGTTTTATTTTTGAACGTCAGTTCACATTTGTAGGTGGATCATCAGTGTTAGAGCTAAAATTAGCATGTTTAAAGTGATTTTCATGCTTCCAGGGGCTCGGGAAATTAATTAAATACCATTTGGAGGCATTTAATGTTCGAGCAAAAACGGCTGATTTTCGACAAAAGAGATAACACCCCCCCATTACGTCATGCTTCAGAAATGTGGAAAATGGTCCGTTTTCAAAAGTTTTATTTTTGAACGTCAGTTCACATTTGTAGGTGGATCATCAGTGTTAGAGCTAAAATTAGCATGTTTAAAGTGATTTTCATGCTTCCAGGGGCCCAAAACATAAGATTAATGGAATGGTTAAAAGTGCATGAAAATGGCCAATTTACTCACTCTGAGTTCTCAAAAAGGGTTTCTTCACCCCGGGAAGTGAAATAAATACCATTTGGAGGCATTTAATGTTCGAGCAAAAACAGTTGATTTTCGACAAAAGAGATAACACCCCCCCATTACGTCATGCTTCAGAAATGTGGAAAATGGTCCGTTTTCAAATGTTTTATTTTTGAACTTCAGTTCACATTTGTAGGTGGATCATCAGTGTTAGAGCTAAAATTAGCATGTTTAAAGTGATTTTCATGCTTCCAGGGGCTCGGGAAGTTAATTAAATACCATTTGGAGGCATTTAATGTTCGAGCAAAAACGGCTGATTTTCGACAAAAGAGATAACACCCCCCCATTACGTCATGCTTCAGAAATGTGGAAAAAGGTCCGTTTTCAAATGTTTTATTTTTGAACGTCAGTTCACATTTGTAGGTGGATCATCAGTGTTAGAGCTAAAATTAGCATGTTTAAAGTGATTTTCATGCTTCCAGGGGCCCAAAACACAAGATTTATGGAATGGTTAAAAGTGCATGAAAATGGCCAATTTACTCACTCTGAGTTCTCAAAAAGGGTTTCTTCACCCCGGGAAGTTAATTAAATACCATTTGGAGGCATTTAATGTTCGAGCAAAAACGGCTGATTTTCGACAAAAGAGATAACACCCCCCCATTACGTCATGCTTCAGAAATGTGGAAAATGGTCCGTTTTCAAATGTTTTATTTTTGAACGTCAGTTCACATTTGTAGGTGGATCATCAGTGTTAGAGCTAAAATTAGCATGTTTAAAGTGATTTTCATGCTTCCAGGGGCTCGGGAAGTTAATTAAATACCATTTGGAGGCATTTAATGTTCGAGCAAAAACGGCTGATTTTCGACAAAAGAGATAACACCCCCCCATTACGTCATGCTTCAGAAATGTGGAAAATGGTCCGTTTTCAAATGTTTTATTTTTGAACGTCAGTTCACATTTGTCGGTGTATCATCAGTGTTAGAGCTAAAATTAGCATGTTTAAAGTGATTTTCATGCTTCCAGGGGCCCAAAACACAAGATTAATGGAATGGTTAAAAGTGCATGAAAATGGCCAATTTACTCACTCTGAGTTATCAAAAAGGGTTTCTTCACCCCGGGAAGTGAAATAAATACCATTTGGAGGCATTTAATGTTCGAGCAAAAACGGCTGATTTTCGACAAAAGAGATAACACCCCCCCATTACGTCATGCTTCAGAAATGTGGAAAATGGTCCGTTTTCAAATATTTTATTTTTGAACGTCAGTTCACATTTGTAGGTGGATCATCAGTGTTAGAGCTAAAATTAGCATGTTTAAAGTGATTTTCATGCTTCCAGGGGCTTGGGAAGTTAATTAAATACCATTTGGAGGCATTTAATGTTCGAGCAAAAACGGCTGATTTTCGACAAAAGAGATAACACCCCCCCATTACGTCATGCTCCAGAAATGTGGAAAATGGTCCGTTTTCAAATGTTTTATTTTTGAACGTCAGTTCACATTTGTAGGTGGATCATCAGTGTTAGAGCTAAAATTAGCATGTTTAAAGTGATTTTCATGCTTCCAGGGGCCCAAAACACAAGATTTATGGAATGGTTAAAAGTGCATGAAAATGGCCAATTTACTCACTCTGAGTTCTCAAAAAGGGTTTCTTCACCCCGGGAAGTTAATTAAATACCATTTGGAGGCATTTAATGTTCGAGCAAAAACGGCTGATTTTCGACAAAAGAGATAACACCCCCCCATTACGTCATGCTTCAGAAATGTGGAAAATGGTCCGTTTTCAAATGTTTTATTTTTGAACGTCAGTTCACATTTGTAGGTGGATCATCAGTGTTAGAGCTAAAATTAGCATGTTTAAAGTGATTTTCATGCTTCCAGGGGCTCGGGAAGTTAATTAAATACCATTTGGAGGCATTTAATGTTCGAGCAAAAACGGCTGATTTTCGACAAAAGAGATAACACCCCCCCATTACGTCATGCTTCAGAAATGTGGAAAATGGTCCGTTTTCAAATGTTTTATTTTTGAACGTCAGTTCACATTTGTCGGTGTATCATCAGTGTTAGAGCTAAAATTAGCATGTTTAAAGTGATTTTCATGCTTCCAGGGGCCCAAAACACAAGATTAATGGAATGGTTAAAAGTGCATGAAAATGGCCAATTTACTCACTCTGAGTTCTCAAAAAGGGTTTCTTCACCCCGGGAAGTGAAATAAATACCATTTGGAGGCATTTAATGTTCGAGCAAAAACGGCTGATTTTCGACAAAAGAGATAACACCCCCCCATTACGTCATGCTTCAGAAATGTGGAAAATGGTCCGTTTTCAAATGTTTTACTTTTGAACGTCAGTTCACATTTGTAGGTGGATCATCAGTGTTAGAGCTAAAATTAGCATGTTTAAAGTGATTTTCATGCTTCCAGGGGCTTGGGAAGTTAATTAAATACCATTTGGAGGCATTTAATGTTCGAGCAAAAACGGCTGATTTTCGACAAAAGAGATAACACCCCCCCCATTACGTCATGCTTCAGAAATGTGGAAAATGGTCCGTTTTCAAATGTTTTATTTTTGAACGTCAGTTCACATTTGTAGGTGGATCATCAGTGTTAGAGCTAAAATTAGCATGTTTAAAGTGATTTTCATGCTTCCAGGGGCTCGGGAAGTGAAATAAATACCATTGGAGGCATTTAATGTTCGAGCAAAAACGGCTGATTTTCGACAAAAGAGATAACACCCCCCCATTACGTCATGCTTCAGAAATGTGGAAAATGGTCCGTTTTCAAATGTTTTATTTTTGAACGTCAGTTCACATTTGTAGGTGGATCATCAGTGTTAGAGCTAAAATTAGCATGTTTAAAGTGATTTTCATGCTTCCAGGGGCTCGGGAAGTTAATTAAATACCATTTGGAGGCATTTAATGTTCGAGCAAAAACGGCTGATTTTCGACAAAAGAGATAACACCCCCCCATTACGTCATGCTTCAGAAATGTGGAAAATGGTCCGTTTTCAAATGTTTTATTTTTGAACGTCAGTTCACATTTGTAGGTGGATCATCAGTGTTAGAGCTAAAATTAGCATGTTTAAAGTGATTTTCATGCTTCCAGGGGCCCAAAACACAAGATTTATGGAATGGTTAAAAGTGCATGAAAATGGCCAATTTACTCACTCTGAGTTCTCAAAAAGGGTTTCTTCACCCCGGGAAGTTAATTAAATACCATTTGGAGGCATTTAATGTTCGAGCAAAAACGGCTGATTTTCGACAAAAGAGATAACACCCCCCATTACGTCATGCTTCAGAAATGTGGAAAATGGTCCGTTTTCAAATGTTTTAGTTTTTGAACGTCAGTTCACATTTGTAGGTGGATCATCAGTGTTAGAGCTAAAATTAGCATGTTTAAAGTGATTTTCATGCTTCCAGGGGCTCGGGAAGTTAATTAAATACCATTTGGAGGCATTTAATGTTCAAGCAAAAACGGCTGATTTTCAACAAAAGAGATAACACCCCCCCATTACGTCATGCTTCAGAAATGTGGAAAATGGTCCGTTTTCAAATGTTTTATTTTTGAACGTCAGTTCACATTTGTAGGTGGATCATCAGTGTTAGAGCTAAAATTAGCATGTTTAAAGTGATTTTCATGCTTCCAGGGGCTCGGGAAGTGAAATAAATACCATTTGGAGGCATTTAATGTTCGAGCAAAAACGGCTGATTTTCGACAAAAGAGATAACACCCCCCCATTACGTCATGCTTCAGAAATGTGGAAAATGGTCCGTTTTCAAATGTTTTATTTTTGAACGTCAGTTCACATTTGTAGGTGGATCATCAGTGTTAGAGCTAAAATTAGCATGTTTAAAGTGATTTTCATGCTTCCAGGGGCCCAAAACACAAGATTAATGGAATGGTTAAAAGTGCATGAAAATGGCCAATTTACTCACTCTGAGTTCTCAAAAAGGGTTTCTTCACCCCGGGAAGTGAAATAAATACCATTTGGAGGCATTTAATGTTCGAGCAAAAACGGCTGATTTTCGACAAAAGAGATAACACCCCCCCATTACGTCATGCTTCAGAAATGTGGAAAATGGTCAGTTTTCAAATGTTTTATTTTTGAACGTCAGTTCACATTTGTAGGTGGATCATCAGTGTTAGAGCTAAAATTAGCATGTTTAAAGTGATTTTCATGCTTCCAGGGGCTCGGGAAGTGAAATAAATACCATTTGGAGGCATTTAATGTTCGAGCAAAAACGGCTGATTTTCGACAAAAGAGATAACACCCCCCCATTACGTCATGCTTCAGAAATGTGGAAAATGGTCCGTTTTCAAATGTTTTATTTTTGAACGTCAGTTCACATTTGTAGGTGGATCATCAGTGTTAGAGCTAAAATTAGCATGTTTAAAGTGATTTTCATGCTTCCAGGGGCCCAAAACACAAGATTAATGGAATGGTTAAAAGTGCATGAAAATGGCCAATTTACTCACTCTGAGTTCTCAAAAAGGGTTTCTTCACCCCGGGAAGTGAAATAAATACCATTTGGAGGCATTTAATGTTCGAGCAAAAACAGTTGATTTTCGACAAAAGAGATAACACCCCCCCATTACGTCATGCTTCAGAAATGTGGAAAATGGTCCGTTTTCAAATGTTTTATTTTTGAACTTCAGTTCACATTTGTAGGTGGATCATCAGTGTTAGAGCTAAAATTAGCATGTTTAAAGTGATTTTCATGCTTCCAGGGGCTTGGGAAGTTAATTAAATACCATTTGGAGGCATTTAATGTTCGCGCAAAAACGGCTGATTTTCGACAAAAGAGATAACACCCCCCCATTACGTCATGCTTCAGAAATGTGGAAAATGGTCCGTTTTCAAATGTTTTATTTTTGAACGTCAGTTCACATTTGTAGGTGGATCATCAGTGTTAGAGCTAAAATTAGCATGTTTAAAGTGATTTTCATGCTTCCAGGGGCCCAAAACACAAGATTTATGGAATGGTTAAAAGTGCATGAAAATGGCCAATTTACTCACTCTGAGTTCTCAAAAAGGGTTTCTTCACCCCGGGAAGTTAATTAAATACCATTTGGAGGCATTTAATGTTCGAGCAAAAACGGCTGATTTTCGACAAAAGAGATAACACCCCCCCATTACGTCATGCTTCAGAAATGTGGAAAATGGTCCGTTTTCAAATGTTTTATTTTTGAACGTCAGTTCACATTTGTAGGTGGATCATCAGTGTTAGAGCTAAAATTAGCATGTTTAAAGTGATTTTCATGCTTCCAGGGGCTCGGGAAGTTAATTAAATACCATTTGGAGGCATTTAATGTTCGAGCAAAAACGGCTGATTTTCGACAAAAGAGATAACACCCCCCCATTACGTCATGCTTCAGAAATGTGGAAAATGGTCCGTTTTCAAATGTTTTATTTTTGAACGTCAGTTCACATTTGTCGGTGTATCATCAGTGTTAGAGCTAAAATTAGCATGTTTAAAGTGATTTTCATGCTTCCAGGGGCCCAAAACACAAGATTAATGGAATGGTTAAAAGTGCATGAAAATGGCCAATTTACTCACTCTGAGTTCTCAAAAAGTGTTTCTTCACCCCGGGAAGTGAAATAAATACCATTTGGAGGCATTTAATGTTCGAGCAAAAACGGCTGATTTTCGACAAAAGAGATAACACCCCCCCATTACGTCATGCTTCAGAAATGTGGAAAATGGTCCGTTTTCAAATGTTTTACTTTTGAACGTCAGTTCACATTTGTAGGTGGATCATCAGTGTTAGAGCTAAAATTAGCATGTTTAAAGTGATTTTCATGCTTCCAGGGGCTTGGGAAGTTAATTAAATACCATTTGGAGGCATTTAATGTTCGAGCAAAAACGGCTGATTTTCGACAAAAGAGATAACACCCCCCCATTACGTCATGCTTCAGAAATGTGGAAAATGGTCCGTTTTCAAATGTTTTATTTTTGAACGTCAGTTCACATTTGTAGGTGGATCATCAGTGTTAGAGCTAAAATTAGCATGTTTAAAGTGATTTTCATGCTTCCAGGGGCTCGGGAAGTGAAATAAATACCATTGGAGGCATTTAATGTTCGAGCAAAAACGGCTGATTTTCGACAAAAGAGATAACACCCCCCCATTACGTCATGCTTCAGAAATGTGGAAAATGGTCCGTTTTCAAATGTTTTATTTTTGAACGTCAGTTCACATTTGTAGGTGGATCATCAGTGTTAGAGCTAAAATTAGCATGTTTAAAGTGATTTTCATGCTTCCAGGGGCTCGGGAAGTTAATTAAATACCATTTGGAGGCATTTAATGTTCGAGCAAAAATGGCTGATTTTCGACAAAAGAGATAACACCCCCCCATTACGTCATGCTTCAGAAATGTGGAAAATGGTCCGTTTTCAAATGTTTTATTTTTGAACGTCAGTTCACATTTGTAGGTGGATCATCAGTGTTAGAGCTAAAATTAGCATGTTTAAAGTGATTTTCATGCTTCCAGGGGCTCGGGAAGTGAAATAAATACCATTTGGAGGCATTTAATGTTCGAGCAAAAACGGCTGATTTTCGACAAAAGAGATAACACCCCCCCATTACGTCATGCTTCAGAAATGTGGAAAATGGTCCGTTTTTCAAATGTTTTATTTTTGAACGTCAGTTCACATTTGTAGGTGGATCATCAGTGTTAGAGCTAAAATTAGCATGTTTAAAGTGATTTTCATGCTTCCAGGGGCCCAAAACACAAGATTAATGGAATGGTTAAAAGTGCATGAAAATGGCCAATTTACTCACTCTGAGTTCTCAAAAAGGGTTTCTTCACCCCGGGAAGTGAAATAAATACCATTTGGAGGCATTTAATGTTCGAGCAAAAACAGTTGATTTTCGACTAAAGAGATAACACCCCCCCATTACGTCATGCTTCAGAAATGTGGAAAATGGTCCATTTTCAAATGTTTTATTTTTGAACTTCAGTTCACATTTGTAGGTGGATCATCAGTGTTAGAGCTAAAATTAGCATGTTTAAAGTGATTTTCATGCTTCCAGGGGCTCGGGAAGTTAATTAAATACCATTTGGAGGCATTTAATGTTCGAGCAAAAACGGCTGATTTTCGACAAAAGAGATAACACCCCCCCATTACGTCATGCTTCAGAAATGTGGAAAATGGTCCGTTTTCAAATGTTTTATTTTTGAACGTCAGTTCACATTTGTAGGTGGATCATCAGTGTTAGAGCTAAAATTAGCATGTTTAAAGTGATTTTCATGCTTCCAGGGGCCCAAAACACAAGATTTATGGAATGGTTAAAAGTGCATGAAAATGGCCAATTTACTCACTCTGAGTTCTCAAAAAGGGTTTCTTCACCCCGGGAAGTTAATTAAATACCATTTGGAGGCATTTAATGTTCGAGCAAAAACGGCTGATTTTCGACAAAAGAGATAACACCCCCCATTACGTCATGCTTCAGAAATGTGGAAAATGGTCCGTTTTCAAATGTTTTAGTTTTTGAACGTCAGTTCACATTTGTAGGTGGATCATCAGTGTTAGAGCTAAAATTAGCATGTTTAAAGTGATTTTCATGCTTCCAGGGGCTCGGGAAGTTAATTAAATACCATTTGGAGGCATTTAATGTTCAAGCAAAAACGGCTGATTTTCAACAAAAGAGATAACACCCCCCCATTACGTCATGCTTCAGAAATGTGGAAAATGGTCCGTTTTCAAATGTTTTATTTTTGAACGTCAGTTCACATTTGTAGGTGGATCATCAGTGTTAGAGCTAAAATTAGCATGTTTAAAGTGATTTTCATGCTTCCAGGGGCTCGGGAAGTGAAATAAATACCATTTGGAGGCATTTAATGTTCGAGCAAAAACGGCTGATTTTCGACAAAAGAGATAACACCCCCCCATTACGTCATGCTTCAGAAATGTGGAAAATGGTCCGTTTTCAAATGTTTTATTTTTGAACGTCAGTTCACATTTGTAGGTGGATCATCAGTGTTAGAGCTAAAATTAGCATGTTTAAAGTGATTTTCATGCTTCCAGGGGCCCAAAACACAAGATTAATGGAATGGTTAAAAGTGCATGAAAATGGCCAATTTACTCACTCTGAGTTCTCAAAAAGGGTTTCTTCACCCCGGGAAGTGAAATAAATACCATTTGGAGGCATTTAATGTTCGAGCAAAAACGGCTGATTTTCGACAAAAGAGATAACACCCCCCCATTACGTCATGCTTCAGAAATGTGGAAAATGGTCAGTTTTCAAATGTTTTATTTTTGAACGTCAGTTCACATTTGTAGGTGGATCATCAGTGTTAGAGCTAAAATTAGCATGTTTAAAGTGATTTTCATGCTTCCAGGGGCTCGGGAAGTGAAATAAATACCATTTGGAGGCATTTAATGTTCGAGCAAAAACGGCTGATTTTCGACAAAAGAGATAACACCCCCCCATTACGTCATGCTTCAGAAATGTGGAAAATGGTCCGTTTTCAAATGTTTTATTTTTGAACGTCAGTTCACATTTGTAGGTGGATCATCAGTGTTAGAGCTAAAATTAGCATGTTTAAAGTGATTTTCATGCTTCCAGGGGCCCAAAACACAAGATTAATGGAATGGTTAAAAGTGCATGAAAATGGCCAATTTACTCACTCTGAGTTCTCAAAAAGGGTTTCTTCACCCCGGGAAGTGAAATAAATACCATTTGGAGGCATTTAATGTTCGAGCAAAAACAGTTGATTTTCGACAAAAGAGATAACACCCCCCCATTACGTCATGCTTCAGAAATGTGGAAAATGGTCCGTTTTCAAATGTTTTATTTTTGAACTTCAGTTCACATTTGTAGGTGGATCATCAGTGTTAGAGCTAAAATTAGCATGTTTAAAGTGATTTTCATGCTTCCAGGGGCTTGGGAAGTTAATTAAATACCATTTGGAGGCATTTAATGTTCGCGCAAAAACGGCTGATTTTCGACAAAAGAGATAACACCCCCCCATTACGTCATGCTTCAGAAATGTGGAAAATGGTCCGTTTTCAAATGTTTTATTTTTGAACGTCAGTTCACATTTGTAGGTGGATCATCAGTGTTAGAGCTAAAATTAGCATGTTTAAAGTGATTTTCATGCTTCCAGGGGCCCAAAACACAAGATTTATGGAATGGTTAAAAGTGCATGAAAATGGCCAATTTACTCACTCTGAGTTCTCAAAAAGGGTTTCTTCACCCCGGGAAGTTAATTAAATACCATTTGGAGGCATTTAATGTTCGAGCAAAAACGGCTGATTTTCGACAAAAGAGATAACACCCCCCCATTACGTCATGCTTCAGAAATGTGGAAAATGGTCCGTTTTCAAATGTTTTATTTTTGAACGTCAGTTCACATTTGTAGGTGGATCATCAGTGTTAGAGCTAAAATTAGCATGTTTAAAGTGATTTTCATGCTTCCAGGGGCTCGGGAAGTTAATTAAATACCATTTGGAGGCATTTAATGTTCGAGCAAAAACGGCTGATTTTCGACAAAAGAGATAACACCCCCCCATTACGTCATGCTTCAGAAATGTGGAAAATGGTCCGTTTTCAAATGTTTTATTTTTGAACGTCAGTTCACATTTGTCGGTGTATCATCAGTGTTAGAGCTAAAATTAGCATGTTTAAAGTGATTTTCATGCTTCCAGGGGCCCAAAACACAAGATTAATGGAATGGTTAAAAGTGCATGAAAATGGCCAATTTACTCACTCTGAGTTCTCAAAAAGTGTTTCTTCACCCCGGGAAGTGAAATAAATACCATTTGGAGGCATTTAATGTTCGAGCAAAAACGGCTGATTTTCGACAAAAGAGATAACACCCCCCCATTACGTCATGCTTCAGAAATGTGGAAAATGGTCCGTTTTCAAATGTTTTACTTTTGAACGTCAGTTCACATTTGTAGGTGGATCATCAGTGTTAGAGCTAAAATTAGCATGTTTAAAGTGATTTTCATGCTTCCAGGGGCTTGGGAAGTTAATTAAATACCATTTGGAGGCATTTAATGTTCGAGCAAAAACGGCTGATTTTCGACAAAAGAGATAACACCCCCCCATTACGTCATGCTTCAGAAATGTGGAAAATGGTCCGTTTTCAAATGTTTTATTTTTGAACGTCAGTTCACATTTGTAGGTGGATCATCAGTGTTAGAGCTAAAATTAGCATGTTTAAAGTGATTTTCATGCTTCCAGGGGCTCGGGAAGTGAAATAAATACCATTGGAGGCATTTAATGTTCGAGCAAAAACGGCTGATTTTCGACAAAAGAGATAACACCCCCCCATTACGTCATGCTTCAGAAATGTGGAAAATGGTCCGTTTTCAAATGTTTTATTTTTGAACGTCAGTTCACATTTGTAGGTGGATCATCAGTGTTAGAGCTAAAATTAGCATGTTTAAAGTGATTTTCATGCTTCCAGGGGCTCGGGAAGTTAATTAAATACCATTTGGAGGCATTTAATGTTCGAGCAAAAATGGCTGATTTTCGACAAAAGAGATAACACCCCCCCATTACGTCATGCTTCAGAAATGTGGAAAATGGTCCGTTTTCAAATGTTTTATTTTTGAACGTCAGTTCACATTTGTAGGTGGATCATCAGTGTTAGAGCTAAAATTAGCATGTTTAAAGTGATTTTCATGCTTCCAGGGGCTCGGGAAGTGAAATAAATACCATTTGGAGGCATTTAATGTTCGAGCAAAAACGGCTGATTTTCGACAAAAGAGATAACACCCCCCCATTACGTCATGCTTCAGAAATGTGGAAAATGGTCCGTTTTTCAAATGTTTTATTTTTGAACGTCAGTTCACATTTGTAGGTGGATCATCAGTGTTAGAGCTAAAATTAGCATGTTTAAAGTGATTTTCATGCTTCCAGGGGCCCAAAACACAAGATTAATGGAATGGTTAAAAGTGCATGAAAATGGCCAATTTACTCACTCTGAGTTCTCAAAAAGGGTTTCTTCACCCCGGGAAGTGAAATAAATACCATTTGGAGGCATTTAATGTTCGAGCAAAAACAGTTGATTTTCGACTAAAGAGATAACACCCCCCCATTACGTCATGCTTCAGAAATGTGGAAAATGGTCCATTTTCAAATGTTTTATTTTTGAACTTCAGTTCACATTTGTAGGTGGATCATCAGTGTTAGAGCTAAAATTAGCATGTTTAAAGTGATTTTCATGCTTCCAGGGGCTCGGGAAGTTAATTAAATACCATTTGGAGGCATTTAATGTTCGAGCAAAAACGGCTGATTTTCGACAAAAGAGATAACACCCCCCCATTACGTCATGCTTCAGAAATGTGGAAAATGGTCCGTTTTCAAATGTTTTATTTTTGAACGTCAGTTCACATTTGTAGGTGGATCATCAGTGTTAGAGCTAAAATTAGCATGTTTAAAGTGATTTTCATGCTTCCAGGGGCCCAAAACACAAGATTTACGGAATGGTTAAAAGTGCATGAAAATGGCCAATTTACTCACTCTGAGTTCTCAAAAAGGGTTTCTTCACCCCGGGAAGTTAATTAAATACCATTTGGAGGCATTTAATGTTCGAGCAATAACGGCTGATTTTCGACAAAAGAGATAACACCCCCCCATTACGTCATGCTTCAGAAATGTGGAAAATGGTCCGTTTTCAAATGTTTTATTTTTGAACGTCAGTTCACATTTGTAGGTGGATCATCAGTGTTAGAGCTAAAATTAGCATGTTTAAAGTGATTTTCATGCTTCCAGGGGCTCGGGAAGTTAATTAAATACCATTTGGAGGCATTTAATGTTCGAGCAAAAACGGCTGATTTTCGACAAAAGAGATAACACCCCCCCATTACGTCATGCTTCAGAAATGTGGAAAATGGTCCGTTTTCAAATGTTTTATTTTTGAACGTCAGTTCACATTTGTAGGTGGATCATCAGTGTTAGAGCTAAAATTAGCATGTTTAAAGTGATTTTCATGCTTCCAGGGGTTTGGGAAGTGAAATAAATACCATTTGGAGGCATTTAATGTTCGAGCAAAAACGGCTGATTTTCGACAAAAGAGATAACACCCCCCCATTACGTCATGCTTCAGAAATGTGGAAAATGGTCCGTTTTCAAATGTTTTATTTTTGAACGTCAGTTCACATTTGTAGGTGGATCATCAGTGTTAGAGCTCAAATTAGCATGTTTAAAGTGATTTTCATGCTTCCAGGGGCTCGGGAAGTGAAATAAATACCATTTGGAGGCATTTAATGTTCGAGCAAAAACGGCTGATTTTCGACAAAAGAGATAACACCCCCCCATTACGTCATGCTTCAGAAATGTGGAAAATGGTCCGTTTTCAAATGTTTTATTTTTGAACGTCAGTTCACATTTGTAGGTGGATCATCAGTGTTAGAGCTAAAATTAGCATGTTTAAAGTGATTTTCATGCTTCCAGGGGCCCAAAACACAAGATTAATGGAATGGTTAAAAGTGCATGAAAATGGCCAATTTACTCACTCTGAGTTCTCAAAAAGGGTTTCTTCACCCCGGGAAGTGAAATAAATACCATTTGGAGGCATTTAATGTTCGAGCAAAAACAGTTGATTTTCGACAAAAGAGATAACACCCCCCCATTACGTCATGCTTCAGAAATGTGGAAAATGGTCCGTTTTCAAATGTTTTATTTTTGAACTTCAGTTCACATTTGTAGGTGGATCATCAGTGTTAGAGCTAAAATTAGCATGTTTAAAGTGATTTTCATGCTTCCAGGGGCTCGGGAAGTTAATTAAATACCATTTGGAGGCATTTAATGTTCGAGCAAAAACGGCTGATTTTCGACAAAAGAGATAACACCCCCCCATTACGTCATGCTTCAGAAATGTGGAAAATGGTCCGTTTTCAAATGTTTTATTTTTGAACGTCAGTTCACATTTGTAGGTGGATCATCAGTGTTAGAGCTAAAATTAGCATGTTTAAAGTGATTTTCATGCTTCCAGGGGCCCAAAACACAAGATTTATGGAATGGTTAAAAGTGCATGAAAATGGCCAATTTACTCACTCTGAGTTCTCAAAAAGGGTTTCTTCACCCCGGGAAGTTAATTAAATACCATTTGGAGGCATTTAATGTTCGAGCAAAAACGGCTGATTTTCGACAAAAGAGATAACACCCCCCCATTACGTCATGCTTCAGAAATGTGGAAAATGGTCCGTTTTCAAATGTTTTATTTTTGAACGTCAGTTCACATTTGTAGGTGGATCATCAGTGTTAGAGCTAAAATTAGCATGTTTAAAGTGATTTTCATGCTTCCAGGGGCTCGGGAAGTTAATTAAATACCATTTGGAGGCATTTAATGTTCGAGCAAAAACGGCTGATTTTCGACAAAAGAGATAACACCCCCCCATTACGTCATGCTTCAGAAATGTGGAAAATGGTCCGTTTTCAAATGTTTTATTTTTGAACGTCAGTTCACATTTGTCGGTGTATCATCAGTGTTAGAGCTAAAATTAGCATGTTTAAAGTGATTTTCATGCTTCCAGGGGCCCAAAACACAAGATTAATGGAATGGTTAAAAGTGCATGAAAATGGCCAATTTACTCACTCTGAGTTCTCAAAAAGGGTTTCTTCACCCCGGGAAGTGAAATAAATACCATTTGGAGGCATTTAATGTTCGAGCAAAAACGGCTGATTTTCGACAAAAGAGATAACACCCCCCCATTACGTCATGCTTCAGAAATGTGGAAAATGGTCCGTTTTCAAATGTTTTATTTTTGAACGTCAGTTCACATTTGTAGGTGGATCATCAGTGTTAGAGCTAAAATTAGCATGTTTAAAGTGATTTTCATGCTTCCAGGGGCTTGGGAAGTTAATTAAATACCATTTGGAGGCATTTAATGTTCGAGCAAAAACGGCTGATTTTCGACAAAAGAGATAACACCCCCCCATTACGTCATGCTTCAGAAATGTGGAAAATGGTCCGTTTTCAAATGTTTTATTTTTGAACGTCAGTTCACATTTGTAGGTGGATCATCAGTGTTAGAGTTAAAATTAGCATGTTTAAAGTGATTTTCATGCTTCCAGGGGCTCGGGAAGTTAATTAAATACCATTTGGAGGCATTTAATGTTCGAGCAAAAACGGCTGATTTTCGACAAAAGAGATAACACCCCCCCATTACGTCATGCTTCAGAAATGTGGAAAATGGTCCGTTTTCAAATGTTTTATTTTTGAACGTCAGTTCACATTTGTCGGTGTATCATCAGTGTTAGAGCTAAAATTAGCATGTTTAAAGTGATTTTCATGCTTCCAGGGGCCCAAAACACAAGATTAATGGAATGGTTAAAAGTGCATGAAAATGGCCAATTTACTCACTCTGAGTTCTCAAAAAGGGTTTCTTCACCCCGGG
Source organism: Lissotriton vulgaris (assembly GCF_964263255.1). Taxonomy (NCBI): domain Eukaryota; kingdom Metazoa; phylum Chordata; class Amphibia; order Caudata; family Salamandridae; genus Lissotriton; species Lissotriton vulgaris. Next base: position 31,785 of record NW_028254392.1, on the reverse strand, counting down.
AAGTGAAATAAATACCATTTGGAGGCATTTAATGTTCGAGCAAAAACGGCTGATTTTCGACAAAAGAGATAACACCCCCCCATTACGTCATCCTTCAGAAATGTGGAAAATGGTCCGTTTTCAAATGTTTTACTTTTGAACGTCAGTTCACATTTGTAGGTGGATCATCAGTGTTAGAGCTAAAATTAGCATGTTTAAAGTGATTTTCATGCTTCCAGGGGCTTGGGAAGTTAATTAAATACCATTTGGAGGCATTTAATGTTCGAGCAAAAACGGCTGATTTTCGACAAAAGAGATAACACCCCCCCATTACGTCATGCTTCAGAAATGTGGAAAATGGTCCGTTTTCAAATGTTTTATTTTTGAACGTCAGTTCACATTTGTAGGTGGATCATCAGTGTTAGAGCTAAAATTAGCATGTTTAAAGTGATTTTCATGCTTCCAGGGGCTTGGGAAGTGAAATAAATACCATTGGAGGCATTTAATGTTCGAGCAAAAACGGCTGATTTTCGACAAAAGGGATAACACCCCCCCATTACGTCATGCTTCAGAAATGTGGAAAATGGTCCGTTTTCAAATGTTTTATTTTTGAACGTCAGTTCACATTTGTCGGTGTATCATCAGTGTTAGAGCTAAAATTAGCATGTTTAAAGTGATTTTCATGCTTCCAGGGGCCCAAAACACAAGATTAATGGAATGGTTAAAAGTGCATGAAAATGGCCAATTTACTCACTCTGAGTTCTCAAAAAGGGTTTCTTCACCCCGGGAAGTGAATTAAATACCATTTGGAGGCATTTAATGTTCGAGCAAAAACGGCTGATTTTCGACAAAAGAGATAACACCCCCCCATTACGTCATGCTTCAGAAATGTGGAAAATGGTCCGTTTTCAAATGTTTTACTTTTGAACGTCAGTTCACATTTGTAGGTGGATCATCAGTGTTAGAGCTAAAATTAGCATGTTTAAAGTGATTTTCATGCTTCCAGGGGCTTGGGAAGTTAATTAAATACCATTTGGAGGCATTTAATGTTCGAGCAAAAACGGCTGATTTTCGACAAAAGAGATAACACCCCCCATTACGTCATGCTTCAGAAATGTGGAAAATGGTCCGTTTTCAAATGTTTTATTTTTGAACGTCAGTTCACATTTGTAGGTGGATCATCAGTGTTAGAGCTAAAATTAGCATGTTTAAAGTGATTTTCATGCTTCCAGGGGCTCGGGAAGTGAAATAAATACCATTTGGAGGCATTTAATGTTCGAGCAAAAACGGCTGATTTTCGACAAAAGAGATAACACCCCCCCATTACGTCATGCTTCAGAAATGTGGAAAATGGTCCGTTTTCAAATGTTTTATTTTTGAACGTCAGTTCACATTTGTAGGTGGATCATCAGTGTTAGAGCTAAAATTAGCATGTTTAAAGTGATTTTCATGCTTCCAGGGGCTCGGGAAGTTAATTAAATACCATTTGGAGGCATTTAATGTTCGAGCAAAAACGGCTGATTTTTGACAAAAGAGATAACACCCCCCCATTACGTCATGCTTCAGAAATGTGGAAAATGGTCCGTTTTCAAATGTTTTATTTTTGAACGTCAGTTCACATTTGTCGGTGTATCATCAGTGTTAGAGCTAAAATTAGCATGTTTAAAGTGATTTTCATGCTTCCAGGGGCTTGGGAAGTTAATTAAATACCATTTGGAGGCATTTAATGTTCGAGCAAAAACGGCTGATTTTCGACAAAAGAGATAACACCCCCCCATTACGTCATGCTTCAGAAATGTGGAAAATGGTCCGTTTTCAAATGTTTTATTTTTGAACGTCAGTTCACATTTGTAGGTGGATCATCAGTGTTAGAGCTAAAATTAGCATGTTTAAAGTGATTTTCATGCTTCCAGGGGCTCGGGAAGTGAAATAAATACCATTGGAGGCATTTATTGTTCGAGCAAAAACGGCTGATTTTCGACAAAAGAGATAACACCCCCCCATTACGTCATGCTTCAGAAATGTGGAAAATGGTCCGTTTTCAAATGTTTTATTTTTGAACGTCAGTTCACATTTGTCGGTGTATCATCAGTGTTAGAGCTAAAGTTAGCATGTTTAAAGTGATTTTCATGCTTCCAGGGGCCCAAAACACAAGATTAATGGAATGGTTAAAAGTGCATGAAAATGGCCAATTTACTCACTCTGAGTTCTCAAAAAGGGTTTCTTCACCCCGGGAAGTGAAATAAATACCATTTGGAGGCATTTAATGTTCGAGCAAAAACGGCTGATTTTCGACAAAAGAGATAACACCCCCCCATTACGTCATGCTTCAGAAATGTGGAAAATGGTCCGTTTTCAAATGTTTTACTTTTGAACGTCAGTTCACATTTGTAGGTGGATCATCAGTGTTAGAGCTAAAATTAGCATGTTTAAAGTGATTTTCATGCTTCCAGGGGCTTGGGAAGTTAATTAAATACCATTTGGAGGCATTTAATGTTCGAGCAAAAACGGCTGATTTTCGACAAAAGAGATAACACCCCCCCATTACGTCATGCTTCAGAAATGTGGAAAATGGTCCGTTTTCAAATGTTTTATTTTTGAACGTCAGTTCACATTTGTAGGTGGATCATCAGTGTTAGAGCTAAAATTAGCATGTTTAAAGTGATTTTCATGCTTCCAGGGGCTCGGGAAGTTAATTAAATACCATTTGGAGGCATTTAATGTTCGAGCAAAAACGGCTGATTTTCGACAAAAGAGATAACACCCCCCCATTACGTCATGCTCCAGAAATGTGGAAAATGGTCCGTTTTCAAATGTTTTATTTTTGAACGTCAGTTCACATTTGTAGGTGGATCAGCAGTGTTAGAGCTAAAATTAGCATGTTTAAAGTGATTTTCATGCTTCCAGGGGCCCAAAACACAAGATTTATGGAATGGTTAAAAGTGCATGAAAATGGCCAATTTACTCACTCTGAGTTCTCAAAAAGGGTTTCTTCACCCCGGGAAGTTAATTAAATACCATTTGGAGGCATTTAATGTTCGAGCAAAAACGGCTGATTTTCGACAAAAGAGATAACACCCCCCCATTACGTCATGCTTCAGAAATGTGGAAAATGGTCCGTTTTCAAATGTTTTATTTTTGAACGTCAGTTCACATTTGTAGGTGGATCATCAGTGTTAGAGCTAAAATTAGCATGTTTAAAGTGATTTTCATGCTTCCAGGGGCTCGGGAAGTTAATTAAATACCATTTGGAGGCATTTAATGTTCGAGCAAAAACGGCTGATTTTCGACAAAAGAGATAACACCCCCCCATTACGTCATGCTTCAGAAATGTGGAAAATGGTCCGTTTTCAAATGTTTTATTTTTGAACGTCAGTTCACATTTGTCGGTGTATCATCAGTGTTAGAGCTAAAATTAGCATGTTTAAAGTGATTTTCATGCTTCCAGGGGCCCAAAACACAAGATTAATGGAATGGTTAAAAGTGCATGAAAATGGCCAATTTACTCACTCTGAGTTCTCAAAAAGGGTTTCTTCACCCCGGGAAGTGAAATAAATACCATTTGGAGGCATTTAATGTTCGAGCAAAAACGGCTGATTTTCGACAAAAGAGATAACACCCCCCCATTACGTCATGCTTCAGAAATGTGGAAAATGGTCCGTTTTCAAATGTTTTACTTTTGAACGTCAGTTCACATTTGTAGGTGGATCATCAGTGTTAGAGCTAAAATTAGCATGTTTAAAGTGATTTTCATGCTTCCAGGGGCTTGGGAAGTTAATTAAATACCATTTGGAGGCATTTAATGTTCGAGCAAAAACGGCTGATTTTCGACAAAAGAGATAACACCCCCCCCATTACGTCATGCTTCAGAAATGTGGAAAATGGTCCGTTTTCAAATGTTTTATTTTTGAACGTCAGTTCACATTTGTAGGTGGATCATCAGTGTTAGAGCTAAAATTAGCATGTTTAAAGTGATTTTCATGCTTCCAGGGGCTCGGGAAGTGAAATAAATACCATTGGAGGCATTTAATGTTCGAGCAAAAACGGCTGATTTTCGACAAAAGAGATAACACCCCCCCATTACGTCATGCTTCAGAAATGTGGAAAATGGTCCGTTTTCAAATGTTTTATTTTTGAACGTCAGTTCACATTTGTAGGTGGATCATCAGTGTTAGAGCTAAAATTAGCATGTTTAAAGTGATTTTCATGCTTCCAGGGGCTCGGGAAGTTAATTAAATACCATTTGGAGGCATTTAATGTTCGAGCAAAAACGGCTGATTTTCGACAAAAGAGATAACACCCCCCCATTACGTCATGCTTCAGAAATGTGGAAAATGGTCCGTTTTCAAATGTTTTATTTTTGAACGTCAGTTCACATTTGTAGGTGGATCATCAGTGTTAGAGCTAAAATTAGCATGTTTAAAGTGATTTTCATGCTTCCAGGGGCCCAAAACACAAGATTTATGGAATGGTTAAAAGTGCATGAAAATGGCCAATTTACTCACTCTGAGTTCTCAAAAAGGGTTTCTTCACCCCGGGAAGTTAATTAAATACCATTTGGAGGCATTTAATGTTCGAGCAAAAACGGCTGATTTTCGACAAAAGAGATAACACCCCCCATTACGTCATGCTTCAGAAATGTGGAAAATGGTCCGTTTTCAAATGTTTTAGTTTTTGAACGTCAGTTCACATTTGTAGGTGGATCATCAGTGTTAGAGCTAAAATTAGCATGTTTAAAGTGATTTTCATGCTTCCAGGGGCTCGGGAAGTTAATTAAATACCATTTGGAGGCATTTAATGTTCAAGCAAAAACGGCTGATTTTCAACAAAAGAGATAACACCCCCCCATTACGTCATGCTTCAGAAATGTGGAAAATGGTCCGTTTTCAAATGTTTTATTTTTGAACGTCAGTTCACATTTGTAGGTGGATCATCAGTGTTAGAGCTAAAATTAGCATGTTTAAAGTGATTTTCATGCTTCCAGGGGCTCGGGAAGTGAAATAAATACCATTTGGAGGCATTTAATGTTCGAGCAAAAACGGCTGATTTTCGACAAAAGAGATAACACCCCCCCATTACGTCATGCTTCAGAAATGTGGAAAATGGTCCGTTTTCAAATGTTTTATTTTTGAACGTCAGTTCACATTTGTAGGTGGATCATCAGTGTTAGAGCTAAAATTAGCATGTTTAAAGTGATTTTCATGCTTCCAGGGGCCCAAAACACAAGATTAATGGAATGGTTAAAAGTGCATGAAAATGGCCAATTTACTCACTCTGAGTTCTCAAAAAGGGTTTCTTCACCCCGGGAAGTGAAATAAATACCATTTGGAGGCATTTAATGTTCGAGCAAAAACGGCTGATTTTCGACAAAAGAGATAACACCCCCCCATTACGTCATGCTTCAGAAATGTGGAAAATGGTCAGTTTTCAAATGTTTTATTTTTGAACGTCAGTTCACATTTGTAGGTGGATCATCAGTGTTAGAGCTAAAATTAGCATGTTTAAAGTGATTTTCATGCTTCCAGGGGCTCGGGAAGTGAAATAAATACCATTTGGAGGCATTTAATGTTCGAGCAAAAACGGCTGATTTTCGACAAAAGAGATAACACCCCCCCATTACGTCATGCTTCAGAAATGTGGAAAATGGTCCGTTTTCAAATGTTTTATTTTTGAACGTCAGTTCACATTTGTAGGTGGATCATCAGTGTTAGAGCTAAAATTAGCATGTTTAAAGTGATTTTCATGCTTCCAGGGGCCCAAAACACAAGATTAATGGAATGGTTAAAAGTGCATGAAAATGGCCAATTTACTCACTCTGAGTTCTCAAAAAGGGTTTCTTCACCCCGGGAAGTGAAATAAATACCATTTGGAGGCATTTAATGTTCGAGCAAAAACAGTTGATTTTCGACAAAAGAGATAACACCCCCCCATTACGTCATGCTTCAGAAATGTGGAAAATGGTCCGTTTTCAAATGTTTTATTTTTGAACTTCAGTTCACATTTGTAGGTGGATCATCAGTGTTAGAGCTAAAATTAGCATGTTTAAAGTGATTTTCATGCTTCCAGGGGCTTGGGAAGTTAATTAAATACCATTTGGAGGCATTTAATGTTCGCGCAAAAACGGCTGATTTTCGACAAAAGAGATAACACCCCCCCATTACGTCATGCTTCAGAAATGTGGAAAATGGTCCGTTTTCAAATGTTTTATTTTTGAACGTCAGTTCACATTTGTAGGTGGATCATCAGTGTTAGAGCTAAAATTAGCATGTTTAAAGTGATTTTCATGCTTCCAGGGGCCCAAAACACAAGATTTATGGAATGGTTAAAAGTGCATGAAAATGGCCAATTTACTCACTCTGAGTTCTCAAAAAGGGTTTCTTCACCCCGGGAAGTTAATTAAATACCATTTGGAGGCATTTAATGTTCGAGCAAAAACGGCTGATTTTCGACAAAAGAGATAACACCCCCCCATTACGTCATGCTTCAGAAATGTGGAAAATGGTCCGTTTTCAAATGTTTTATTTTTGAACGTCAGTTCACATTTGTAGGTGGATCATCAGTGTTAGAGCTAAAATTAGCATGTTTAAAGTGATTTTCATGCTTCCAGGGGCTCGGGAAGTTAATTAAATACCATTTGGAGGCATTTAATGTTCGAGCAAAAACGGCTGATTTTCGACAAAAGAGATAACACCCCCCCATTACGTCATGCTTCAGAAATGTGGAAAATGGTCCGTTTTCAAATGTTTTATTTTTGAACGTCAGTTCACATTTGTCGGTGTATCATCAGTGTTAGAGCTAAAATTAGCATGTTTAAAGTGATTTTCATGCTTCCAGGGGCCCAAAACACAAGATTAATGGAATGGTTAAAAGTGCATGAAAATGGCCAATTTACTCACTCTGAGTTCTCAAAAAGTGTTTCTTCACCCCGGGAAGTGAAATAAATACCATTTGGAGGCATTTAATGTTCGAGCAAAAACGGCTGATTTTCGACAAAAGAGATAACACCCCCCCATTACGTCATGCTTCAGAAATGTGGAAAATGGTCCATTTTCAAATGTTTTACTTTTGAACGTCAGTTCACATTTGTAGGTGGATCATCAGTGTTAGAGCTAAAATTAGCATGTTTAAAGTGATTTTCATGCTTCCAGGGGCTTGGGAAGTTAATTAAATACCATTTGGAGGCATTTAATGTTCGAGCAAAAACGGCTGATTTTCGACAAAAGAGATAACACCCCCCCATTACGTCATGCTTCAGAAATGTGGAAAATGGTCCGTTTTCAAATGTTTTATTTTTGAACGTCAGTTCACATTTGTAGGTGGATCATCAGTGTTAGAGCTAAAATTAGCATGTTTAAAGTGATTTTCATGCTTCCAGGGGCTCGGGAAGTGAAATAAATACCATTGGAGGCATTTAATGTTCGAGCAAAAACGGCTGATTTTCGACAAAAGAGATAACACCCCCCCATTACGTCATGCTTCAGAAATGTGGAAAATGGTCCGTTTTCAAATGTTTTATTTTTGAACGTCAGTTCACATTTGTAGGTGGATCATCAGTGTTAGAGCTAAAATTAGCATGTTTAAAGTGATTTTCATGCTTCCAGGGGCTCGGGAAGTGAAATAAATACCATTTGGAGGCATTTAATGTTCGAGCAAAAACGGCTGATTTTCGACAAAAGAGATAACACCCCCCCATTACGTCATGCTTCAGAAATGTGGAAAATGGTCCGTTTTTCAAATGTTTTATTTTTGAACGTCAGTTCACATTTGTAGGTGGATCATCAGTGTTAGAGCTAAAATTAGCATGTTTAAAGTGATTTTCATGCTTCCAGGGGCCCAAAACACAAGATTAATGGAATGGTTAAAAGTGCATGAAAATGGCCAATTTACTCACTCTGAGTTCTCAAAAAGGGTTTCTTCACCCCGGGAAGTGAAATAAATACCATTTGGAGGCATTTAATGTTCGAGCAAAAACAGTTGATTTTCGACTAAAGAGATAACACCCCCCCATTACGTCATGCTTCAGAAATGTGGAAAATGGTCCATTTTCAAATGTTTTATTTTTGAACTTCAGTTCACATTTGTAGGTGGATCATCAGTGTTAGAGCTAAAATTAGCATGTTTAAAGTGATTTTCATGCTTCCAGGGGCTCGGGAAGTTAATTAAATACCATTTGGAGGCATTTAATGTTCGAGCAAAAACGGCTGATTTTCGACAAAAGAGATAACACCCCCCCATTACGTCATGCTTCAGAAATGTGGAAAATGGTCCGTTTTCAAATGTTTTATTTTTGAACGTCAGTTCACATTTGTAGGTGGATCATCAGTGTTAGAGCTAAAATTAGCATGTTTAAAGTGATTTTCATGCTTCCAGGGGCCCAAAACACAAGATTTACGGAATGGTTAAAAGTGCATGAAAATGGCCAATTTACTCACTCTGAGTTCTCAAAAAGGGTTTCTTCACCCCGGGAAGTTAATTAAATACCATTTGGAGGCATTTAATGTTCGAGCAAAAACGGCTGATTTTCGACAAAAGAGATAACACCCCCCCATTACGTCATGCTTCAGAAATGTGGAAAATGGTCCGTTTTCAAATGTTTTATTTTTGAACGTCAGTTCACATTTGTAGGTGGATCATCAGTGTTAGAGCTAAAATTAGCATGTTTAAAGTGATTTTCATGCTTCCAGGGGCTCGGGAAGTTAATTAAATACCATTTGGAGGCATTTAATGTTCGAGCAAAAACGGCTGATTTTCGACAAAAGAGATAACACCCCCCCATTACGTCATGCTTCAGAAATGTGGAAAATGGTCCGTTTTCAAATGTTTTATTTTTGAACGTCAGTTCACATTTGTAGGTGGATCATCAGTGTTAGAGCTAAAATTAGCATGTTTAAAGTGATTTTCATGCTTCCAGGGGTTTGGGAAGTGAAATAAATACCATTTGGAGGCATTTAATGTTCGAGCAAAAACGGCTGATTTTCGACAAAAGAGATAACACCCCCCCATTACGTCATGCTTCAGAAATGTGGAAAATGGTCCGTTTTCAAATGTTTTATTTTTGAACGTCAGTTCACATTTGTAGGTGGATCATCAGTGTTAGAGCTCAAATTAGCATGTTTAAAGTGATTTTCATGCTTCCAGGGGCTCGGGAAGTGAAATAAATACCATTTGGAGGCATTTAATGTTCGAGCAAAAACGGCTGATTTTCGACAAAAGAGATAACACCCCCCCATTACGTCATGCTTCAGAAATGTGGAAAATGGTCCGTTTTCAAATGTTTTATTTTTGAACGTCAGTTCACATTTGTAGGTGGATCATCAGTGTTAGAGCTAAAATTAGCATGTTTAAAGTGATTTTCATGCTTCCAGGGGCCCAAAACACAAGATTAATGGAATGGTTAAAAGTGCATGAAAATGGCCAATTTACTCACTCTGAGTTCTCAAAAAGGGTTTCTTCACCCCGGGAAGTGAAATAAATACCATTTGGAGGCATTTAATGTTCGAGCAAAAACAGTTGATTTTCGACAAAAGAGATAACACCCCCCCATTACGTCATGCTTCAGAAATGTGGAAAATGGTCCGTTTTCAAATGTTTTATTTTTGAACTTCAGTTCACATTTGTAGGTGGATCATCAGTGTTAGAGCTAAAATTAGCATGTTTAAAGTGATTTTCATGCTTCCAGGGGCTCGGGAAGTTAATTAAATACCATTTGGAGGCATTTAATGTTCGAGCAAAAACGGCTGATTTTCGACAAAAGAGATAACACCCCCCCATTACGTCATGCTTCAGAAATGTGGAAAATGGTCCGTTTTCAAATGTTTTATTTTTGAACGTCAGTTCACATTTGTAGGTGGATCATCAGTGTTAGAGCTAAAATTAGCATGTTTAAAGTGATTTTCATGCTTCCAGGGGCCCAAAACACAAGATTTATGGAATGGTTAAAAGTGCATGAAAATGGCCAATTTACTCACTCTGAGTTCTCAAAAAGGGTTTCTTCACCCCGGGAAGTTAATTAAATACCATTTGGAGGCATTTAATGTTCGAGCAAAAACGGCTGATTTTCGACAAAAGAGATAACACCCCCCCATTACGTCATGCTTCAGAAATGTGGAAAATGGTCCGTTTTCAAATGTTTTATTTTTGAACGTCAGTTCACATTTGTAGGTGGATCATCAGTGTTAGAGCTAAAATTAGCATGTTTAAAGTGATTTTCATGCTTCCAGGGGCTCGGGAAGTTAATTAAATACCATTTGGAGGCATTTAATGTTCGAGCAAAAACGGCTGATTTTCGACAAAAGAGATAACACCCCCCCATTACGTCATGCTTCAGAAATGTGGAAAATGGTCCGTTTTCAAATGTTTTATTTTTGAACGTCAGTTCACATTTGTCGGTGTATCATCAGTGTTAGAGCTAAAATTAGCATGTTTAAAGTGATTTTCATGCTTCCAGGGGCCCAAAACACAAGATTAATGGAATGGTTAAAAGTGCATGAAAATGGCCAATTTACTCACTCTGAGTTCTCAAAAAGGGTTTCTTCACCCCGGGAAGTGAAATAAATACCATTTGGAGGCATTTAATGTTCGAGCAAAAACGGCTGATTTTCGACAAAAGAGATAACACCCCCCCATTACGTCATGCTTCAGAAATGTGGAAAATGGTCCGTTTTCAAATGTTTTATTTTTGAACGTCAGTTCACATTTGTAGGTGGATCATCAGTGTTAGAGCTAAAATTAGCATGTTTAAAGTGATTTTCATGCTTCCAGGGGCTCGGGAAGTTAATTAAATACCATTTGGAGGCATTTAATGTTCGAGCAAAAACGGCTGATTTTCGACAAAAGAGATAACACCCCCCCATTACGTCATGCTTCAGAAATGTGGAAAATGGTCCGTTTTCAAATGTTTTATTTTTGAACGTCAGTTCACATTTGTCGGTGTATCATCAGTGTTAGAGCTAAAATTAGCATGTTTAAAGTGATTTTCATGCTTCCAGGGGCCCAAAACACAAGATTAATGGAATGGTTAAAAGTGCATGAAAATGGCCAATTTACTCACTCTGAGTTCTCAAAAAGGGTTTCTTCACCCCGGGAAGTGAAATAAATACCATTTGGAGGCATTTAATGTTCGAGCAAAAACGGCTGATTTTCGACAAAAGAGATAACACCCCCCCATTACGTCATGCTTCAGAAATGTGGAAAATGGTCCGTTTTCAAATGTTTTACTTTTGAACGTCAGTTCACATTTGTAGGTGGATCATCAGTGTTAGAGCTAAAATTAGCATGTTTAAAGTGATTTTCATGCTTCCAGGGGCTTGGGAAGTTAATTAAATACCATTTGGAGGCATTTAATGTTCGAGCAAAAACGGCTGATTTTCGACAAAAGAGATAACACCCCCCCCATTACGTCATGCTTCAGAAATGTGGAAAATGGTCCGTTTTCAAATGTTTTATTTTTGAACGTCAGTTCACATTTGTAGGTGGATCATCAGTGTTAGAGCTAAAATTAGCATGTTTAAAGTGATTTTCATGCTTCCAGGGGCTCGGGAAGTGAAATAAATACCATTGGAGGCATTTAATGTTCGAGCAAAAACGGCTGATTTTCGACAAAAGAGATAACACCCCCCCATTACGTCATGCTTCAGAAATGTGGAAAATGGTCCGTTTTCAAATGTTTTATTTTTGAACGTCAGTTCACATTTGTAGGTGGATCATCAGTGTTAGAGCTAAAATTAGCATGTTTAAAGTGATTTTCATGCTTCCAGGGGCTCGGGAAGTTAATTAAATACCATTTGGAGGCATTTAATGTTCGAGCAAAAACGGCTGATTTTCGACAAAAGAGATAACACCCCCCCATTACGTCATGCTTCAGAAATGTGGAAAATGGTCCGTTTTCAAATGTTTTATTTTTGAACGTCAGTTCACATTTGTAGGTGGATCATCAGTGTTAGAGCTAAAATTAGCATGTTTAAAGTGATTTTCATGCTTCCAGGGGCCCAAAACACAAGATTTATGGAATGGTTAAAAGTGCATGAAAATGGCCAATTTACTCACTCTGAGTTCTCAAAAAGGGTTTCTTCACCCCGGGAAGTTAATTAAATACCATTTGGAGGCATTTAATGTTCGAGCAAAAACGGCTGATTTTCGACAAAAGAGATAACACCCCCCATTACGTCATGCTTCAGAAATGTGGAAAATGGTCCGTTTTCAAATGTTTTAGTTTTTGAACGTCAGTTCACATTTGTAGGTGGATCATCAGTGTTAGAGCTAAAATTAGCATGTTTAAAGTGATTTTCATGCTTCCAGGGGCTCGGGAAGTTAATTAAATACCATTTGGAGGCATTTAATGTTCAAGCAAAAACGGCTGATTTTCAACAAAAGAGATAACACCCCCCCATTACGTCATGCTTCAGAAATGTGGAAAATGGTCCGTTTTCAAATGTTTTATTTTTGAACGTCAGTTCACATTTGTAGGTGGATCATCAGTGTTAGAGCTAAAATTAGCATGTTTAAAGTGATTTTCATGCTTCCAGGGGCTCGGGAAGTGAAATAAATACCATTTGGAGGCATTTAATGTTCGAGCAAAAACGGCTGATTTTCGACAAAAGAGATAACACCCCCCCATTACGTCATGCTTCAGAAATGTGGAAAATGGTCCGTTTTCAAATGTTTTATTTTTGAACGTCAGTTCACATTTGTAGGTGGATCATCAGTGTTAGAGCTAAAATTAGCATGTTTAAAGTGATTTTCATGCTTCCAGGGGCCCAAAACACAAGATTAATGGAATGGTTAAAAGTGCATGAAAATGGCCAATTTACTCACTCTGAGTTCTCAAAAAGGGTTTCTTCACCCCGGGAAGTGAAATAAATACCATTTGGAGGCATTTAATGTTCGAGCAAAAACGGCTGATTTTCGACAAAAGAGATAACACCCCCCCATTACGTCATGCTTCAGAAATGTGGAAAATGGTCAGTTTTCAAATGTTTTATTTTTGAACGTCAGTTCACATTTGTAGGTGGATCATCAGTGTTAGAGCTAAAATTAGCATGTTTAAAGTGATTTTCATGCTTCCAGGGGCTCGGGAAGTGAAATAAATACCATTTGGAGGCATTTAATGTTCGAGCAAAAACGGCTGATTTTCGACAAAAGAGATAACACCCCCCCATTACGTCATGCTTCAGAAATGTGGAAAATGGTCCGTTTTCAAATGTTTTATTTTTGAACGTCAGTTCACATTTGTAGGTGGATCATCAGTGTTAGAGCTAAAATTAGCATGTTTAAAGTGATTTTCATGCTTCCAGGGGCCCAAAACACAAGATTAATGGAATGGTTAAAAGTGCATGAAAATGGCCAATTTACTCACTCTGAGTTCTCAAAAAGGGTTTCTTCACCCCGGGAAGTGAAATAAATACCATTTGGAGGCATTTAATGTTCGAGCAAAAACAGTTGATTTTCGACAAAAGAGATAACACCCCCCCATTACGTCATGCTTCAGAAATGTGGAAAATGGTCCGTTTTCAAATGTTTTATTTTTGAACTTCAGTTCACATTTGTAGGTGGATCATCAGTGTTAGAGCTAAAATTAGCATGTTTAAAGTGATTTTCATGCTTCCAGGGGCTTGGGAAGTTAATTAAATACCATTTGGAGGCATTTAATGTTCGCGCAAAAACGGCTGATTTTCGACAAAAGAGATAACACCCCCCCATTACGTCATGCTTCAGAAATGTGGAAAATGGTCCGTTTTCAAATGTTTTATTTTTGAACGTCAGTTCACATTTGTAGGTGGATCATCAGTGTTAGAGCTAAAATTAGCATGTTTAAAGTGATTTTCATGCTTCCAGGGGCCCAAAACACAAGATTTATGGAATGGTTAAAAGTGCATGAAAATGGCCAATTTACTCACTCTGAGTTCTCAAAAAGGGTTTCTTCACCCCGGGAAGTTAATTAAATACCATTTGGAGGCATTTAATGTTCGAGCAAAAACGGCTGATTTTCGACAAAAGAGATAACACCCCCCCATTACGTCATGCTTCAGAAATGTGGAAAATGGTCCGTTTTCAAATGTTTTATTTTTGAACGTCAGTTCACATTTGTAGGTGGATCATCAGTGTTAGAGCTAAAATTAGCATGTTTAAAGTGATTTTCATGCTTCCAGGGGCTCGGGAAGTTAATTAAATACCATTTGGAGGCATTTAATGTTCGAGCAAAAACGGCTGATTTTCGACAAAAGAGATAACACCCCCCCATTACGTCATGCTTCAGAAATGTGGAAAATGGTCCGTTTTCAAATGTTTTATTTTTGAACGTCAGTTCACATTTGTCGGTGTATCATCAGTGTTAGAGCTAAAATTAGCATGTTTAAAGTGATTTTCATGCTTCCAGGGGCCCAAAACACAAGATTAATGGAATGGTTAAAAGTGCATGAAAATGGCCAATTTACTCACTCTGAGTTCTCAAAAAGTGTTTCTTCACCCCGGGAAGTGAAATAAATACCATTTGGAGGCATTTAATGTTCGAGCAAAAACGGCTGATTTTCGACAAAAGAGATAACACCCCCCCATTACGTCATGCTTCAGAAATGTGGAAAATGGTCCGTTTTCAAATGTTTTACTTTTGAACGTCAGTTCACATTTGTAGGTGGATCATCAGTGTTAGAGCTAAAATTAGCATGTTTAAAGTGATTTTCATGCTTCCAGGGGCTTGGGAAGTTAATTAAATACCATTTGGAGGCATTTAATGTTCGAGCAAAAACGGCTGATTTTCGACAAAAGAGATAACACCCCCCCATTACGTCATGCTTCAGAAATGTGGAAAATGGTCCGTTTTCAAATGTTTTATTTTTGAACGTCAGTTCACATTTGTAGGTGGATCATCAGTGTTAGAGCTAAAATTAGCATGTTTAAAGTGATTTTCATGCTTCCAGGGGCTCGGGAAGTGAAATAAATACCATTGGAGGCATTTAATGTTCGAGCAAAAACGGCTGATTTTCGACAAAAGAGATAACACCCCCCCATTACGTCATGCTTCAGAAATGTGGAAAATGGTCCGTTTTCAAATGTTTTATTTTTGAACGTCAGTTCACATTTGTAGGTGGATCATCAGTGTTAGAGCTAAAATTAGCATGTTTAAAGTGATTTTCATGCTTCCAGGGGCTCGGGAAGTGAAATAAATACCATTTGGAGGCATTTAATGTTCGAGCAAAAACGGCTGATTTTCGACAAAAGAGATAACACCCCCCCATTACGTCATGCTTCAGAAATGTGGAAAATGGTCCGTTTTTCAAATGTTTTATTTTTGAACGTCAGTTCACATTTGTAGGTGGATCATCAGTGTTAGAGCTAAAATTAGCATGTTTAAAGTGATTTTCATGCTTCCAGGGGCCCAAAACACAAGATTAATGGAATGGTTAAAAGTGCATGAAAATGGCCAATTTACTCACTCTGAGTTCTCAAAAAGGGTTTCTTCACCCCGGGAAGTGAAATAAATACCATTTGGAGGCATTTAATGTTCGAGCAAAAACAGTTGATTTTCGACTAAAGAGATAACACCCCCCCATTACGTCATGCTTCAGAAATGTGGAAAATGGTCCATTTTCAAATGTTTTATTTTTGAACTTCAGTTCACATTTGTAGGTGGATCATCAGTGTTAGAGCTAAAATTAGCATGTTTAAAGTGATTTTCATGCTTCCAGGGGCTCGGGAAGTTAATTAAATACCATTTGGAGGCATTTAATGTTCGAGCAAAAACGGCTGATTTTCGACAAAAGAGATAACACCCCCCCATTACGTCATGCTTCAGAAATGTGGAAAATGGTCCGTTTTCAAATGTTTTATTTTTGAACGTCAGTTCACATTTGTAGGTGGATCATCAGTGTTAGAGCTAAAATTAGCATGTTTAAAGTGATTTTCATGCTTCCAGGGGCCCAAAACACAAGATTTACGGAATGGTTAAAAGTGCATGAAAATGGCCAATTTACTCACTCTGAGTTCTCAAAAAGGGTTTCTTCACCCCGGGAAGTTAATTAAATACCATTTGGAGGCATTTAATGTTCGAGCAAAAACGGCTGATTTTCGACAAAAGAGATAACACCCCCCCATTACGTCATGCTTCAGAAATGTGGAAAATGGTCCGTTTTCAAATGTTTTATTTTTGAACGTCAGTTCACATTTGTAGGTGGATCATCAGTGTTAGAGCTAAAATTAGCATGTTTAAAGTGATTTTCATGCTTCCAGGGGCTCGGGAAGTTAATTAAATACCATTTGGAGGCATTTAATGTTCGAGCAAAAACGGCTGATTTTCGACAAAAGAGATAACACCCCCCCATTACGTCATGCTTCAGAAATGTGGAAAATGGTCCGTTTTCAAATGTTTTATTTTTGAACGTCAGTTCACATTTGTAGGTGGATCATCAGTGTTAGAGCTAAAATTAGCATGTTTAAAGTGATTTTCATGCTTCCAGGGGTTTGGGAAGTGAAATAAATACCATTTGGAGGCATTTAATGTTCGAGCAAAAACGGCTGATTTTCGACAAAAGAGATAACACCCCCCCATTACGTCATGCTTCAGAAATGTGGAAAATGGTCCGTTTTCAAATGTTTTATTTTTGAACGTCAGTTCACATTTGTAGGTGGATCATCAGTGTTAGAGCTCAAATTAGCATGTTTAAAGTGATTTTCATGCTTCCAGGGGCTCGGGAAGTGAAATAAATACCATTTGGAGGCATTTAATGTTCGAGCAAAAACGGCTGATTTTCGACAAAAGAGATAACACCCCCCCATTACGTCATGCTTCAGAAATGTGGAAAATGGTCCGTTTTCAAATGTTTTATTTTTGAACGTCAGTTCACATTTGTAGGTGGATCATCAGTGTTAGAGCTAAAATTAGCATGTTTAAAGTGATTTTCATGCTTCCAGGGGCCCAAAACACAAGATTAATGGAATGGTTAAAAGTGCATGAAAATGGCCAATTTACTCACTCTGAGTTCTCAAAAAGGGTTTCTTCACCCCGGGAAGTGAAATAAATACCATTTGGAGGCATTTAATGTTCGAGCAAAAACAGTTGATTTTCGACAAAAGAGATAACACCCCCCCATTACGTCATGCTTCAGAAATGTGGAAAATGGTCCGTTTTCAAATGTTTTATTTTTGAACTTCAGTTCACATTTGTAGGTGGATCATCAGTGTTAGAGCTAAAATTAGCATGTTTAAAGTGATTTTCATGCTTCCAGGGGCTCGGGAAGTTAATTAAATACCATTTGGAGGCATTTAATGTTCGAGCAAAAACGGCTGATTTTCGACAAAAGAGATAACACCCCCCCATTACGTCATGCTTCAGAAATGTGGAAAATGGTCCGTTTTCAAATGTTTTATTTTTGAACGTCAGTTCACATTTGTAGGTGGATCATCAGTGTTAGAGCTAAAATTAGCATGTTTAAAGTGATTTTCATGCTTCCAGGGGCCCAAAACACAAGATTTATGGAATGGTTAAAAGTGCATGAAAATGGCCAATTTACTCACTCTGAGTTCTCAAAAAGGGTTTCTTCACCCCGGGAAGTTAATTAAATACCATTTGGAGGCATTTAATGTTCGAGCAAAAACGGCTGATTTTCGACAAAAGAGATAACACCCCCCCATTACGTCATGCTTCAGAAATGTGGAAAATGGTCCGTTTTCAAATGTTTTATTTTTGAACGTCAGTTCACATTTGTAGGTGGATCATCAGTGTTAGAGCTAAAATTAGCATGTTTAAAGTGATTTTCATGCTTCCAGGGGCTCGGGAAGTTAATTAAATACCATTTGGAGGCATTTAATGTTCGAGCAAAAACGGCTGATTTTCGACAAAAGAGATAACACCCCCCCATTACGTCATGCTTCAGAAATGTGGAAAATGGTCCGTTTTCAAATGTTTTATTTTTGAACGTCAGTTCACATTTGTCGGTGTATCATCAGTGTTAGAGCTAAAATTAGCATGTTTAAAGTGATTTTCATGCTTCCAGGGGCCCAAAACACAAGATTAATGGAATGGTTAAAAGTGCATGAAAATGGCCAATTTACTCACTCTGAGTTCTCAAAAAGGGTTTCTTCACCCCGGGAAGTGAAATAAATACCATTTGGAGGCATTTAATGTTCGAGCAAAAACGGCTGATTTTCGACAAAAGAGATAACACCCCCCCATTACGTCATGCTTCAGAAATGTGGAAAATGGTCCGTTTTCAAATGTTTTATTTTTGAACGTCAGTTCACATTTGTAGGTGGATCATCAGTGTTAGAGCTAAAATTAGCATGTTTAAAGTGATTTTCATGCTTCCAGGGGCTTGGGAAGTTAATTAAATACCATTTGGAGGCATTTAATGTTCGAGCAAAAACGGCTGATTTTCGACAAAAGAGATAACACCCCCCCATTACGTCATGCTTCAGAAATGTGGAAAATGGTCCGTTTTCAAATGTTTTATTTTTGAACGTCAGTTCACATTTGTAGGTGGATCATCAGTGTTAGAGTTAAAATTAGCATGTTTAAAGTGATTTTCATGCTTCCAGGGGCTCGGGAAGTTAATTAAATACCATTTGGAGGCATTTAATGTTCGAGCAAAAACGGCTGATTTTCGACAAAAGAGATAACACCCCCCCATTACGTCATGCTTCAGAAATGTGGAAAATGGTCCGTTTTCAAATGTTTTATTTTTGAACGTCAGTTCACATTTGTCGGTGTATCATCAGTGTTAGAGCTAAAATTAGCATGTTTAAAGTGATTTTCATGCTTCCAGGGGCCCAAAACACAAGATTAATGGAATGGTTAAAAGTGCATGAAAATGGCCAATTTACTCACTCTGAGTTCTCAAAAAGGGTTTCTTCACCCCGGGAAGTGAAATAAATACCATTTGGAGGCATTTAATGTTCGAGCAAAAACGGCTGATTTTCGACAAAAGAGATAACACCCCCCCATTACGTCATCCTTCAGAAATGTGGAAAATGGTCCGTTTTCAAATGTTTTACTTTTGAACGTCAGTTCACATTTGTAGGTGGATCATCAGTGTTAGAGCTAAAATTAGCATGTTTAAAGTGATTTTCATGCTTCCAGGGGCTTGGGAAGTTAATTAAATACCATTTGGAGGCATTTAATGTTCGAGCAAAAACGGCTGATTTTCAACAAAAGAGATAACACCCCCCCCATTACGTCATGCTTCAGAAATGTGGAAAATGGTCCGTTTTCAAATGTTTTATTTTTGAACGTCAGTTCACATTTGTAGGTGGATCATCAGTGTTAGAGCTAAAATTAGCATGTTTAAAGTGATTTTCATGCTTCCAGGGGCTTGGGAAGTGAAATAAATACCATTGGAGGCATTTAATGTTCGAGCAAAAACGGCTGATTTTCGACAAAAGGGATAACACCCCCCCATTACGTCATGCTTCAGAAATGTGGAAAATGGTCCGTTTTCAAATGTTTTATTTTTGAACGTCAGTTCACATTTGTCGGTGTATCATCAGAGTTAGAGCTAAAATTAGCATGTTTAAAGTGATTTTCATGCTTCCAGGGGCCCAAAACACAAGATTAATGGAATGGTTAAAAGTGCATGAAAATGGCCAATTTACTCACTCTGAGTTCTCAAAAAGGGTTTCTTCACCCCGGGAAGTGAATTAAATACCATTTGGAGGCATTTAATGTTCGAGCAAAAACGGCTGATTTTCGACAAAAGAGATAACACCCCCCCATTACGTCATGCTTCAGAAATGTGGAAAATGGTCCGTTTTCAAATGTTTTACTTTTGAACGTCAGTTCACATTTGTAGGTGGATCATCAGTGTTAGAGCTAAAATTAGCATGTTTAAAGTGATTTTCATGCTTCCAGGGGCTTGGGAAGTTAATTAAATACCATTTGGAGGCATTTAATGTTCGAGCAAAAACGGCTGATTTTCGACAAAAGAGATAACACCCCCCATTACGTCATGCTTCAGAAATGTGGAAAATGGTCCGTTTTCAAATGTTTTATTTTTGAACGTCAGTTCACATTTGTAGGTGGATCATCAGTGTTAGAGCTAAAATTAGCATGTTTAAAGTGATTTTCATGCTTCCAGGGGCTCGGGAAGTGAAATAAATACCATTTGGAGGCATTTAATGTTCGAGCAAAAACGGCTGATTTTCGACAAAAGAGATAACACCCCCCCATTACGTCATGCTTCAGAAATGTGGAAAATGGTCCGTTTTCAAATGTTTTATTTTTGAACGTCAGTTCACATTTGTAGGTGGATCATCAGTGTTAGAGCTAAAATTAGCATGTTTAAAGTGATTTTCATGCTTCCAGGGGCTCGGGAAGTTAATTAAATACCATTTGGAGGCATTTAATGTTCGAGCAAAAACGGCTGATTTTTGACAAAAGAGATAACACCCCCCCATTACGTCATGCTTCAGAAATGTGGAAAATGGTCCGTTTTCAAATGTTTTATTTTTGAACGTCAGTTCACATTTGTCGGTGTATCATCAGTGTTAGAGCTAAAATTAGCATGTTTAAAGTGATTTTCATGCTTCCAGGGGCTTGGGAAGTTAATTAAATACCATTTGGAGGCATTTAATGTTCGAGCAAAAACGGCTGATTTTCGACAAAAGAGATAACACCCCCCCATTACGTCATGCTTCAGAAATGTGGAAAATGGTCCGTTTTCAAATGTTTTATTTTTGAACGTCAGTTCACATTTGTAGGTGGATCATCAGTGTTAGAGCTAAAATTAGCATGTTTAAAGTGATTTTCATGCTTCCAGGGGCTCGGGAAGTGAAATAAATACCATTGGAGGCATTTATTGTTCGAGCAAAAACGGCTGATTTTCGACAAAAGAGATAACACCCCCCCATTACGTCATGCTTCAGAAATGTGGAAAATGGTCCGTTTTCAAATGTTTTATTTTTGAACGTCAGTTCACATTTGTCGGTGTATCATCAGTGTTAGAGCTAAAGTTAGCATGTTTAAAGTGATTTTCATGCTTCCAGGGGCCCAAAACACAAGATTAATGGAATGGTTAAAAGTGCATGAAAATGGCCAATTTACTCACTCTGAGTTCTCAAAAAGGGTTTCTTCACCCCGGGAAGTGAAATAAATACCATTTGGAGGCATTTAATGTTCGAGCAAAAACGGCTGATTTTCGACAAAAGAGATAACACCCCCCCATTACGTCATGCTTCAGAAATGTGGAAAATGGTCCGTTTTCAAATGTTTTACTTTTGAACGTCAGTTCACATTTGTAGGTGGATCATCAGTGTTAGAGCTAAAATTAGCATGTTTAAAGTGATTTTCATGCTTCCAGGGGCTTGGGAAGTTAATTAAATACCATTTGGAGGCATTTAATGTTCGAGCAAAAACGGCTGATTTTCGACAAAAGAGATAACACCCCCCCATTACGTCATGCTTCAGAAATGTGGAAAATGGTCCGTTTTCAAATGTTTTATTTTTGAACGTCAGTTCACATTTGTAGGTGGATCATCAGTGTTAGAGCTAAAATTAGCATGTTTAAAGTGATTTTCATGCTTCCAGGGGCTCGGGAAGTTAATTAAATACCATTTGGAGGCATTTAATGTTCGAGCAAAAACGGCTGATTTTCGACAAAAGAGATAACACCCCCCCATTACGTCATGCTTCAGAAATGTGGAAAATGGTCCGTTTTCAAATGTTTTATTTTTGAACGTCAGTTCACATTTGTAGGTGGATCATCAGTGTTAGAGCTAAAATTAGCATGTTTAAAGTGATTTTCATGCTTCCAGGGGCCCAAAACACAAGATTTATGGAATGGTTAAAAGTGCATGAAAATGGCCAATTTACTCACTCTGAGTTCTCAAAAAGGGTTTCTTCACCCCGGGAAGTTAATTAAATACCATTTGGAGGCATTTAATGTTCGAGCAAAAACGGCTGATTTTCGACAAAAGAGATAACACCCCCCCATTACGTCATTCTTCAGAAATGTGGAAAATGGTCCGTTTTCAAATGTTTTATTTTTGAACGTCAGTTCACATTTGTAGGTGGATCATCAGTGTTAGAGCTAAAATTAGCATGTTTAAAGTGATTTTCATGCTTCCAGGGGCTCGGGAAGTTAATTAAATACCATTTGGAGGCATTTAATGTTCGAGCAAAAACGGCTGATTTTCGACAAAAGAGATAACACCCCCCCATTACGTCATGCTTCAGAAATGTGGAAAATGGTCCGTTTTCAAATGTTTTATTTTTGAACGTCAGTTCACATTTGTCGGTGTATCATCAGTGTTAGAGCTAAAATTAGCATGTTTAAAGTGATTTTCATGCTTCCAGGGGCCCAAAACACAAGATTAATGGAATGGTTAAAAGTGCATGAAAATGGCCAATTTACTCACTCTGAGTTCTCAAAAAGGGTTTCTTCACCCCGGGAAGTGAAATAAATACCATTTGGAGGCATTTAATGTTCGAGCAAAAACGGCTGATTTTCGACAAAAGAGATAACACCCCCCCATTACGTCATGCTTCAGAAATGTGGAAAATGGTCCGTTTTCAAATGTTTTATTTTTGAACGTCAGTTCACATTTGTAGGTGGATCATCAGTGTTAGAGCTAAAATTAGCATGTTTAAAGTGATTTTCATGCTTCCAGGGGCTTGGGAAGTTAATTAAATACCATTTGGAGGCATTTAATGTTCGAGCAAAAACGGCTGATTTTCGACAAAAGAGATAACACCCCCCCATTACGTCATGCTTCAGAAATGTGGAAAATGGTCCGTTTTCAAATGTTTTATTTTTGAACGTCAGTTCACATTTGTAGGTGGATCATCAGTGTTAGAGCTAAAATTAGCATGTTTAAAGTGATTTTCATGCTTCCAGGGGCTCGGGAAGTTAATTAAATACCATTTGGAGGCATTTAATGTTCGAGCAAAAACGGCTGATTTTCGACAAAAGAGATAACACCCCCCCATTACGTCATGCTTCAGAAATGTGGAAAATGGTCCGTTTTCAAATGTTTTATTTTTGAACGTCAGTTCACATTTGTCGGTGTATCATCAGTGTTAGAGCTAAAATTAGCATGTTTAAAGTGATTTTCATGCTTCCAGGGGCCCAAAACACAAGATTAATGGAATGGTTAAAAGTGCATGAAAATGGCCAATTTACTCACTCTGAGTTCTCAAAAAGGGTTTCTTCACCCCGGGAAGTGAAATAAATACCATTTGGAGGCATTTAATGTTCGAGCAAAAACGGCTGATTTTCGACAAAAGAGATAACACCCCCCCATTACGTCATGCTTCAGAAATGTGGAAAATGGTCCGTTTTCAAATGTTTTACTTTTGAACGTCAGTTCACATTTGTAGGTGGATCATCAGTGTTAGAGCTAAAATTAGCATGTTTAAAGTGATTTTCATGCTTCCAGGGGCTTGGGAAGTTAATTAAATACCATTTGGAGGCATTTAATGTTCGAGCAAAAACGGCTGATTTTCGACAAAAGAGATAACACCCCCCCATTACGTCATGCTTCAGAAATGTGGAAAATGGTCCGTTTTCAAATGTTTTATTTTTGAACGTCAGTTCACATTTGTAGGTGGATCATCAGTGTTAGAGCTAAAATTAGCATGTTTAAAGTGATTTTCATGCTTCCAGGGGCTCGGGAAGTGAAATAAATACCATTGGAGGCATTTAATGTTCGAGCAAAAACGGCTGATTTTCGACAAAAGGGATAACACCCCCCCATTACGTCATGCTTCAGAAATGTGGAAAATGGTCCGTTTTCAAATGTTTTATTTTTGAACGTCAGTTCACATTTGTCGGTGTATCATCAGTGTTAGAGCTAAAATTAGCATGTTTAAAGTGATTTTCATGCTTCCAGGGGCCCAAAACACAAGATTAATGGAATGGTTAAAAGTGCATGAAAATGGCCAATTTACTCACTCTGAGTTCTCAAAAAGGGTTTCTTCACCCCGGGAAGTGAAATAAATACCATTTGGAGGCATTTAATGTTCGAGCAAAAACGGCTGATTTTCGACAAAAGAGATAACACCCCCCATTACGTCATGCTTCAGAAATGTGGAAAATGGTCCGTTTTCAAATGTTTTACTTTTGAACGTCAGTTCACATTTGTAGGTGGATCATCAGTGTTAGAGCTAAAATTAGCATGTTTAAAGTGATTTTCATGCTTCCAGGGGCTTGGGAAGTTAATTAAATACCATTTGGAGGCATTTAATGTTCGAGCAAAAACGGCTGATTTTCGACAAAAGAGATAACACCCCCCATTACGTCATGCTTCAGAAATGTGGAAAATGGTCCGTTTTCAAATGTTTTATTTTTGAACGTCAGTTCACATTTGTAGGTGGATCATCAGTGTTAGAGCTAAAATTAGCATGTTTAAAGTGATTTTCATGCTTCCAGGGGCTCGGGAAGTGAAATAAATACCATTTGGAGGCATTTAATGTTCGAGCAAAAACGGCTGATTTTCGACAAAAGAGATAACACCCCCCCATTACGTCATGCTTCAGAAATGTGGAAAATGGTCCGTTTTCAAATGTTTTATTTTTGAACGTCAGTTCACATTTGTAGGTGGATCATCAGTGTTAGAGCTAAAATTAGCATGTTTAAAGTGATTTTCATGCTTCCAGGGGCTCGGGAAGTTAATTAAATACCATTTGGAGGCATTTAATGTTCGAGCAAAAACGGCTGATTTTTGACAAAAGAGATAACACCCCCCCATTACGTCATGCTTCAGAAATGTGGAAAATGGTCCGTTTTCAAATGTTTTATTTTTGAACGTCAGTTCACATTTGTCGGTGTATCATCAGTGTTAGAGCTAAAATTAGCATGTTTAAAGTGATTTTCATGCTTCCAGGGGCTTGGGAAGTTAATTAAATACCATTTGGAGGCATTTAATGTTCGAGCAAAAACGGCTGATTTTCGACAAAAGAGATAACACCCCCCCATTACGTCATGCTTCAGAAATGTGGAAAATGGTCCGTTTTCAAATGTTTTATTTTTGAACGTCAGTTCACATTTGTAGGTGGATCATCAGTGTTAGAGCTAAAATTAGCATGTTTAAAGTGATTTTCATGCTTCCAGGGGCTCGGGAAGTGAAATAAATACCATAGGAGGCATTTATTGTTCGAGCAAAAACGGCTGATTTTCGACAAAAGAGATAACACCCCCCCATTACGTCATGCTTCAGAAATGTGGAAAATGGTCCGTTTTCAAATGTTTTATTTTTGAACGTCAGTTCACATTTGTCGGTGTATCATCAGTGTTAGAGCTAAAGTTAGCATGTTTAAAGTGATTTTCATGCTTCCAGGGGCCCAAAACACAAGATTAATGGAATGGTTAAAAGTGCATGAAAATGGCCAATTTACTCACTCTGAGTTCTCAAAAAGGGTTTCTTCACCCCGGGAAGTGAAATAAATACCATTTGGAGGCATTTAATGTTCGAGCAAAAACGGCTGATTTTCGACAAAAGAGATAACACCCCCCCATTACGTCATGCTTCAGAAATGTGGAAAATGGTCCGTTTTCAAATGTTTTACTTTTGAACGTCAGTTCACATTTGTAGGTGGATCATCAGTGTTAGAGCTAAAATTAGCATGTTTAAAGTGATTTTCATGCTTCCAGGGGCTTGGGAAGTTAATTAAATACCATTTGGAGGCATTTAATGTTCGAGCAAAAACGGCTGATTTTCGACAAAAGAGATAACACCCCCCCATTACGTCATGCTTCAGAAATGTGGAAAATGGTCCGTTTTCAAATGTTTTATTTTTGAACGTCAGTTCACATTTGTAGGTGGATCATCAGTGTTAGAGCTAAAATTAGCATGTTTAAAGTGATTTTCATGCTTCCAGGGGCTCGGGAAGTTAATTAAATACCATTTGGAGGCATTTAATGTTCGAGCAAAAACGGCTGATTTTCGACAAAAGAGATAACACCCCCCCATTACGTCATGCTTCAGAAATGTGGAAAATGGTCCGTTTTCAAATGTTTTATTTTTGAACGTCAGTTCACATTTGTAGGTGGATCATCAGTGTTAGAGCTAAAATTAGCATGTTTAAAGTGATTTTCATGCTTCCAGGGGCCCAAAACACAAGATTTATGGAATGGTTAAAAGTGCATGAAAATGGCCAATTTACTCACTCTGAGTTCTCAAAAAGGGTTTCTTCACCCCGGGAAGTTAATTAAATACCATTTGGAGGCATTTAATGTTCGAGCAAAAACGGCTGATTTTCGACAAAAGAGATAACACCCCCCCATTACGTCATTCTTCAGAAATGTGGAAAATGGTCCGTTTTCAAATGTTTTATTTTTGAACGTCAGTTCACATTTGTAGGTGGATCATCAGTGTTAGAGCTAAAATTAGCATGTTTAAAGTGATTTTCATGCTTCCAGGGGCTCGGGAAGTTAATTAAATACCATTTGGAGGCATTTAATGTTCGAGCAAAAACGGCTGATTTTCGACAAAAGAGATAATACCCCCCCATTACGTCATGCTTCAGAAATGTGGAAAATGGTCCGTTTTCAAATGTTTTATTTTTGAACGTCAGTTCACATTTGTAGGTGGATCATCAGTGTTAGAGCTAAAATTAGCATGTTTAAAGTGATTTTCATGCTTCCAGGGGCCCAAAACACAAGATTTATGGAATGGTTAAAAGTGCATGAAAATGGCCAATTTACTCACTCTGAGTTCTCAAAAAGGGTTTCTTCACCCCGGGAAGTTAATTAAATACCATTTGGAGGCATTTAATGTTCGAGCAAAAACGGCTGATTTTCGACAAAAGAGATAACACCCCCCCATTACGTCATGCTTCAGAAATGTGGAAAATGGTCCGTTTTCAAATGTTTTATTTTTGAACGTCAGTTCACATTTGTAGGTGGATCATCAGTGTTAGAGCTAAAATTAGCATGTTTAAAGTGATTTTCATGCTTCCAGGGGCTCGGGAAGTTAATTAAATACCATTTGGAGGCATTTAATGTTCGAGCAAAAACGGCTGATTTTCGACAAAAAGAGATAACACCCCCCATTAACGTCATGCTTCAGAAAATGTGGAAAATGGTCCGTTTTCAAATGTTTTATTTTTGAACGTCAGTTCACATTTGTAGGTGGATCATCAGTGTTAGAGCTAAAATTAGCATGTTTAAAGTGATTTTCATGCTTCCAGGGGCCCAAAACACAAGATTTATGGAATGGTTAAAAGTGCATGAAAATGGCCAATTTACTCACTCTGAGTTCTCAAAAAGGGTTTCTTCACCCCGGGAAGTTAATTAAATACCATTTGGAGGCATTTAATGTTCGAGCAAAAATGGCTGATTTTCGACAAAAGAGATAACACCCCCCCATTACGTCATGCTTCAGAAATGTGGAAAATGGTCCGTTTTCAAATGTTTTATTTTTGAACGTCAGTTCACATTTGTAGGTGGATCATCAGTGTTAGAGCTAAAATTAGCATGTTTAAAGTGATTTTCATGCTTCCAGGGGCTCGGGAAGTTAATTAAATACCATTTGGAGGCATTTAATGTTCGAGCAAAAACGGCTGATTTTCGACAAAAGAGATAACACCCCCCCATTACGTCATGCTTCAGAAATGTGGAAAATGGTCCGTTTTCAAATGTTTTATTTTGAACGTCAGCTCACATTTGTAGGTGGATCATCAGTGTTAGAGCTAAAATTAGCATGTTTAAAGTGATTTTCATGCTTCCAGGGGCCCAAAACACAAGATTTATGGAATGGTTAAAAGTGCATGAAAATGGCCAATTTACTCACTCTGAGTTCTCAAAAAGGGTTTCTTCACCCCGGGAAAGTTAATTAAATACCATTTGGAGGCATTTAATGTTCGAGCAAAAACGGCTGATTTTCGACAAAAGAGATAACACCCCCCCATTACGTCATGCTTCAGAAATGTGGAAAATGGTCCGTTTTCAAATGTTTTATTTTTGAACGTCAGTTCACATTTGTAGGTGGATCATCAGTGTTGGAGCTAAAATTAGCATGTTTAAAGTGATTTTCATGCTTCCAAGGGGCTCGGGAAGTTAATTAAATACCATTTGGAGGCATTTAATGTTCGAGCAAAAACGGCTGATTTTCGACAAAAGAGATAACACCCCCCCATTACGTCATGCTTCAGAAATGTGGAAAATGGTCCGTTTTCAATGTTTTATTTTTGAACGTCAGTTCACATTTGTAGGTGGATCATCAGTGTTAGAGCTAAAATTAGCATGTTTAAAGTGATTTTCATGCTTCCAGGGGCTCGGGAAGTGAAATAAATACCATTTGGAGCATTTAATGTTCGAGCAAAACCGGCTGATTTTCGACAAAGAGATAACACCCCCCCATTACGTCATGCTTCAGAAATGTGGAAAATGGTCCGTTTTCAAATGTTTTATCTTTGAACGTCAGTTCACATTTGTAGGTGGATCATCAGTGTTAGAGCTAAAATTAGCATGTTTAAAGTGATTTTCATGCTTCCAGGGGCTCGGGAAGTTAATTAAATACCATTTGGAGGCATTTAATGTTCGAGCAAAAACGGCTGATTTTCAACAAAAGAGATAACACCCCCCCATTACGTCATGCTTCAGAAATGTGGAAAATGGTCCGTTTTCAAATGTTTTATTTTTGAACGTCAGTTCACATTTGTAGGTGGATCATCAGTGTTAGAGCTAAAATTAGCATTTTTAAAGTGATTTTCATGCTTCCAGGGGCTCGGGAAGTTAATTAAATACCATTTGGAGGCATTTAATGTTCAAGCAAAAACGGCTGATTTTCGACAAAAGAGATAACACCCCCCATTACGTCATGCTTCAGAAATGTGGAAAATGGTCCGTTTTCAAATGTTTTATTTTTGAACGTCAGTTCACATTTGTAGGTGATCATCAGTGTTAGAGCTAAAATAGCATGTTTAAAGTGATTTTCATGCTTCCAGGGCCCAAAACACAAGATTTATGGAATGGTTAAAAGTGCATGAAAATGGCCAATTTACTCACTCTGAGTTCTCAAAAAGGGTTTCTTCACCCCCGGGAAGTTAATTAATACCATTTGGAGGCAGTTAATGTTCGAGCAAAAACGGCTGATTTTCGACAAAAGAGATAACACCCTCCCATTACGTCATGCTTCAGAAATGTGGAAAATGGTCCGTTTTCAAATGTTTTATTTTTGAACGTCAGTTCACATTTGTAGGTGGATCATCAGTGTTAGAGCTAAAATTAGCATGTTTAAAGTGATTTTCATGCTTCCAGGGGCTCGGGAAGGTAATTAAATACCATTTGGAGGCATTTAATGTTCGAGCAAAAACGGCTGATTTTCGACAATAGAGATAACACCCCCCCCATTAACGTCATGCTTCAGAAATGTGGAAAATGGTCCGTTTTCAAATGTTTTATTTTTGAACGTCAGTTCACATTTGTAGGTGGATCATCAGTGTTAGAGCTAAAATTAGCATGTTTAAAGTGATTTTCATGCTTCCAGGGGCTCGGGAAGTTAATTAAATACCATTTGGAGGCATTTAATGTTCGAGCAAAAACGGCTGATTTTCGACAAAAGAGATAACACCCCCCCATTACGTCATGCTTCAGAAATGTGGAAAATGGTCCGTTTTCAAATGTTTTATTTTTGAACGTCAGTTCACATTTGTAGGTGGATCATCAGTGTTAGAGCTAAAATTTGCATGTTTAAAGTGATTTTCATGCTTCCAGGGGCTCGGGAAGTTAATTAAATACCATTTGGAGGCATTTAATGTTCGAGCAAAAACGGCTGATTTTCGACAAAAGAGATAACACCCCCCCCATTACGTCATGCTTCAGAAATGTGGAAAATGGTCCGTTTTCAAATGTTTTTTTTTTGAATGTCAGTTCACATTTGTAGGTGGATCATCAGTGTTAGAGCTAAAATTAGCATGTTTAAAGTGATTTTCATGCTTCCAGGGGCCCAAAACACAAGATTTATGGAATGGTTAAAAGTGCATGAAAATGGCCAATTTACTCACTCTGAGTTCTCAAAAAGGGTTTCTTCACCCCGGGAAGTGAAATAAATACCATTTGGAGGCATTTAATGTTCGAGCAAAAACGGCTGATTTTCGACAAAAGAGATAACACCCCCCCATTACGTCATGCTTCAGAAATGTGGAAAATGGTCCGTTTTCAAATGTTTTATTTTTGAACGTCAGTTCACATTTGTAGGTGGATCATCAGTGTTAGAGCTAAAATTAGCATGTTTAAAGTGATTTTCATGCTTCCAGGGGCTCGGGAAGTTAATTAAATACCATTTGGAGGCATTTAATGTTCGAGCAAAAACGGCTGATTTTCGACAAAAGAGATAACACCCCCCCATTACGTCATGCTTCAGAAATGTGGAAAATGGTCCGTTTTCAAATGTTTTATTTTTGAACGTCAGTTCACATTTGTAGGTGGATCATCAGTGTTAGAGCTAAAATTAGCATGTTTAAAGTGATTTTCATGCTTCCAGGGGCCCAAAACACAAGATTTATGGAATGGTTAAAAGTGCATGAAAATGGCCATTTTACTCACTCTGAGTTCTCAAAAAGGGTTTCTTCACCCCGGGAAGTTAATTAAATACCATTTGGAGGCATTTAATGTTCGAGCAAAAACGGCTGATTTTCGACAAAAGAGATAACACCCCCCCATTACGTCATGCTTCAGAAATGTGGAAAATGGTCCGTTTTCAAATGTTTTATTTTTGAACGTCAGTTCACATTTGTAGGTGGATCATCAGTGTTAGAGCTAAAATTAGCATGTTTAAAGTGATTTTTCATGCTTCCAGGGGCTTGGGAAGTTAATTAAATACCATTTGGAGGCATTTAATGTTCGAGCAAAAACGGCTGATTTTCGACAAAAGAGATAACACCCCCCCCATTACGTCATGCTTCAGAAATGTGGAAAATGGTCCGTTTTCAAATGTTTTATTTTTGAACGTCAGTTCACATTTGTAGGTGGATCATCAGTGTTAGAGCTACAATTAGCATGTTTAAAGTGATTTGCATGCTTCCAGGGGCTCGGGAAGTTAATTAAATACCATTTGGAGGCATTTAATGTTCGAGCAAAAACGGCTGATTTTCGACAAAAGAGATAACACCCCCCCATTACGTCATGCTTCAGAAATGGGAAAATGGTCCGTTTTCAAATGTTTTATTTTTGAACGTCAGTTCACATTTGTAGGTGGATCATCAGTGTTAGAGCTAAAATTAGCATGTTTAAAGTGATTTTCATGCTTCCAGGGGCTCGGGAATTTAATTAAATACCATTTGGAGGCATTTAATGTTCGAGCAAAAACGGCTGATTTTCGACAAAAGAGATAACACCCCCCCATTACATCATGCTTCAGAAATGTGGAAAATGGTCCGTTTTCAAATGTTTTATTTTTGAACGTCAGTTCACATTTGTAGGTGGATCATCAGTGTTAGAGCTAAAATTAGCATGTTTAAAGTGATTTTCATGTTTCCAGGGGCCCAAAACACAAGATTTATGGAATGGTTAAAAGTGCATGAAAATGGCCAATTTACTCACTCTGAGTTCTCAAAAAGGGTTTCTTCACCCCGGGAAGTTAATTAAATACCATTTGGAGGCATTTAATGTTCGAGCAAAAACGGCTGATTTTCGACAAAAGAGATAACACCCCCCCCATTACGTCATGCTTCAGAAATGTGGAAAATGGTCCGTTTTCAAATGTTTTATTTTTGAACGTCAGTTCACATTTGTAGGTGGATCATCAGTGTTAGAGCTAAAATTAGCATGTTTAAAGTGATTTTCATGCTTCCAGGGGCCCAAAACACAAGATTTATGGAATGGTTAAAAGTGCATGAAAATGGCCAATTTACTCACTCTGAGTTCTCAAAAAGGGTTTCTT